>NC_134268.1:40759343-40769343 GCF_031893055.1 Leptodactylus fuscus
CACAACGCTGGTGGCCACCACGCCCGCTGAGGCTGCAGCTGCTAAGAGTGATAGCGGTACGAATGAGAATACGAGGATTTTGCAAGGACTAAAGAGTGCAAGAGAGAAAGCGAATGTAAAAGAAGCAAGTGTGCAGTGTAAAAAGTGAATGTAAAAATGGCATAGAGGAGAGTGACCCCCTGCTGGTAGAAGTGAGGAAAAGCAAAAGCCTACAGCACCTGGTATTCCCAGGCGGTCTCCCATCCAAGTACTAACCAGGCCCGACCCTGCTCAGCTTCCAAGATCAGACGAGATCGGGCGTGTTCAGGGTGGTGTGGCCGTAGGCGGAGACAAGACTCTCACTTACTCCTCTTCTACTTTGCAGCCTGGCTGCCGGCAGCTCTTTGCACTACTCCACGCTAGGCCTTTTTCTTCACTTTTTGCCTTCTCTTAAGGGAACTTCATATTCCAGCAGGAGCAGTGCAAGGGCTGTGGGCGGCCCTTATACCCACAGGTGTGGTTCAGCAACCAGTCACAGGCCGCAGCCGCCCTCTTTCAAAAGGGCTGGGCGCAGGGTCTGCGCAGGGCTAAGAAACCATCCCGGGGGTGAAAGAAAGAGCAAGCTGGGCCGGAGCCCGTTGTCCAGAAGTCGGCTAAGGAAGAAGGTGAGATGGTTGCCCATGCCTGGAAGCGAAGCTGCTTTTCAGTCGGCTTCTCTTTTCCTAGGGCGCGTTGCCTGCAAAGATGTTCAGCCTGTGTTGCCCTGTAAATTGGTCTGCAGGTTACTAGCTATGGCCTCCAGCCCGGCGGGAGGCCCAGATGCTATGGAAATGAAGCCTGCTATTATTAAAAGTAAAAAGCCACAACGCTGGTGGCCACCACGCCTGCTGCGGCTGCAGCTGCTAAGAGTGATGGCGGTACGAATGAGAATACTAGGATTGTGCAAGGACTAAAGAGTGCAAGAGAGAAAGCGAATGTAAAAGAAGCAAGTGTGCAGTGTAAAAAGTGAATGTAAAAATGGCATAGAGGAGAGTGACCCCCTGCCGGTGGAAGTGAGGAAAAGCAAAAGCCTACAGCACATGGTATTCCCAGGCGGTCTCCCATCCAAGTACTAACCAGGCCCGACCCTGCTTAGCTTCCAAGATCAGACGAGATCGGGCGTGTTCAGGGTGGTGTGGCCGTAGGCGGAGACAGGCATCTCATTTACTCCTCTTCTACTTTGCAGCCTGGCTGCCGGCAGCTCTTTGCACTACTCCACGCTAGGCCTTTTTCTTCACTTTTTGCCTTCTCTTAAGGGAACTTCATATTCCAGCAGGAGCAGTGCAAGGGCTGTGGGCGGCCCTTATACCCACAGGTGTGGTTCAGCAACCAGTCACAGGCCGCAGCCGCCCTCTTTCAAAAGGGCTGGGCGCAGGGTCTGCGTAGGGCTAAGAAACCATCCCGGGGGTGAAAGAAAGAGTAAGCTGGGCCGGAGCCCGTTGTCCAGAAGTCGGCTAAGGAAGAAGGTGAGATGGTTGCCCATGCCTGGAAGCGAAGCTGCTTTTCAGTCGGCTTCTCTTTTCCTAGGGCGCGTTGCCTGCAAAGATGTTCAGCCTGTGTTGCCCTGTAAATTGGTCTGCAGGTTACTAGCTATGGCCTCCAGCCTGGCGGGAGGCCCAGATGCTATGGAAATGAAGCCTGCTATTATTAAAAGTAAAAAGCCACAACGCTGGTGGCCACCACGCCCGCTGCGGCTGCAGCTGCTAAGAGTGATAGCGGTACGAATGAGAATACTAGGATTTTGCAAGGACTAAAGAGTGCAAGAGAGAAAGCGAATGTAAAAGAAGCAAGTGTGCAGTGTAAAAAGTGAATGTAAAAATGGCATAGAGGAGAGTGACCCCCTGCTGGTGGAAGTGAGGAAAAGCAAAAGCCTACAGCACCTGGCATTCCGAGGTGGTCTCCCATCCAAGTACTAACCAGGCACGACCCTGCGTAGCTTCCAAGATCAGGCGTGTTCAGGATGGTGTGGCCGTAGGCAGAGACAGGCCTCTCACTTACTCCTCTTCTACTTTGCAGCCTGGCTGCCGGCAGCTCTTTGCACTACTCCACGCTAGGCCTTTTTCTTCACTTTTTGCCTTCTCTTAAGGGAACTTCATATTCCAGCAGGAGCAGTGCAAGGGCTGTGGGCGGCCCTTATACCCACAGGTGTGGTTCAGCAACCAGTCACAGGCCGCAGCCGCCCTCTTTCAAAAGGGCTGGGCGCAGGGTCTGCGCAGGGCTAAGAAACCATCCCGGGGGTGAAAGAAAGAGCAAGCTGGGCCGGAGCCCGTTGTCCAGGAGTCGGCTAAGGAAGAAGGTGAGATGGTTGCCCGTGCCTGGAAGCGAAGCTGCTTTTCAGTCGGCTTCTCTTTTCCTAGGGCGCGTTGCCTGCAAAGATGTTCAGCCTGTGTTGCCCTGTAAATTGGTCTGCAGGTTACTAGCTATGGCCTCCAGCCCGGCGGGAGGCCCAGATGCTATGGAAATGAAGCCTGCTATTATTAAAAGTAAAAAGCCACAACGCTGGTGGCCACCACGCCCGCTGAGGCTGCAGCTGCTAAGAGTGATAGCGGTACGAATGAGAATACTAGGATTGTGCAAGGACTAAAGAGTGCAAGAGAGAAAGCGAATGTAAAAGAAGCAAGTGTGCAGTGTAAAAAGTGAATGTAAAAATGGCATAGAGGAGAGTCACCCCCTGCTGGTGGAAGTGAGGAAAAGCAAAAGCCTACAGCACCTGGTATTCCCAGGCGGTCTCTCATTCAAGTACTAACCAGACCCGACCCTGCTTAGCTTCCGAGATCAGACAAGATCGGGCGTGTTCAAGGTGGTGTGGCTGTAGGCAGAGACGGGCCTCTCACTTACTCCTCTTCTACTTTGCAGCCTGGCTGCCGGCAGCTCTTTACACTACTCCACGCTAGGCCTTTTTCTTCACTTTTTGCCTTCTCTTAAGGGAACTTCATATTCCAGCAGGAGCAGTGCAAGGGCTGGGGGCGGCCCTTATACCCACAGGTGTGGTTCAGCAACTAGTCACAGGCCGCAGCCGCCCTCTTTCAAAAGGGCTGGGCGCAGGGTCTGCGCAGGGCTAAGAAACCATCCCGGGGGTGAAAGAAAGAGCAAGCTGGGCCGGAGCCCGTTGTCCAGGAGTCGGCTAAGGAAGAAGGTGAGATGGTTGCCCGTGCCTGGAAGCGAAGCTGCTTTTCAGTCGGCTTCTCTTTTCCTAGGGCGCGTTGCCTGCAAAGATGTTCAGCCTGTGTTGCCCTGTAAATTGGTCTGCAGATTACTAGCTATGGCCTCCAGCCCGGCGGGAGGCCCAGATGCTATGGAAATGAAGCCTGCTATTATTAAAAGTAAAAAGCCACAACGCTGGTGGCCACCACGCCCGCTGCGGCTGCAGCTGCTAAGAGTGAGAGCGGTACGAATGAGAATACGAGGATTTTGCAAGGACTAAAGAGTGCAAGAGAGAAAGCGAATGTAAAAGAAGCAAGTGTGCAGTGTAAAAAGTGAATGTAAAAATGGCATAGAGGAGAGTGACCCCCTGCTGGTGGAAGTGAGGAAAAGCAAAAGCCTACAGCACCTGGTATTCCCAGGCGGTCTCCCATCCAAGTACTAACCTGGCCCGACCCTGCTTAGCTTCCAAGATCAGACGAGATCGGGCGTGTTCAGGGTGGTGTGTCCGTAGGCGGAGACAGACCTCTCACTTACTCCTCTTCTACTTTGCAGCCTGGCTGCCGGCAGCTCTTTGCACTACTCCACGCTAGGCCTTTTTCTTCACTTTTTGCCTTCTCTTAAGGGAACTTCATATTCCAGCAGGAGCAGTGCAAGGGCTGTGGGCGGCCCTTATACCCACAGGTGTGGTTCAGCAACCAGTCACAGGCCGCAGCCGCCCTCTTTCAAAAGGGCTGGGCGCAGGGTCTGCGCAGGGCTAAGAAACCATCCCGGGGGTGAAAGAAAGAGCAAGCTGGGCCGGAGCCCGTTGTCCAGAAGTCGGCTAAGGAAGAAGGTGAGATGGTTGCCCATGCCTGGAAGCGAAGCTGCTTTTCAGTCGGCTTCTCTTTTCCTAGGGCGCGTTGCCTGCAAAGATGTTCAGCCTGTGTTGCCCTGTAAATTGGTCTGCAGGTTACTAGCTATGGCCTCCAGCCCGGCGGGAGGCCCAGATGCTATGGAAATGAAGCCTGCTATTATTAAAAGAAAAAAGCCACAATGCTGGTGGCCACCACGCCCGCTGCGGCTGCAGCTGCTAAGAGTGATAGCGGTACGAATGAGAATACTAGGATTTTGCAAGGACTAAAGAGTGCAAGAGAGAAAGCGAATGTAAAAGAAGCAAGTGTGCAGTGTAAAAAGTGAATGTAAAAATGGCATAGAGGAGAGTGACCCCCTGCTGGTGGAAGTGAGGAAAAGCAAAAGCCTACAGCACCTGGCATTCCGAGGTGGTCTCCCATCCAAGAACTAACCAGGCACGACCCTGCGTAGCTTCCAAGATCAGGCGTGTTCAGGGTGGTGTGGCCGTAGGCAGAGACAGGCCTCTCACTTACTCCTCTTCTACTTTGCAGCCTGGCTGCCGGCAGCTCTTTGCACTACTCCACGCTAGGCCTTTTTCTTCACTTTTTGCCTTCTCTTAAGGGAAGTTCATATTCCAGCAGGAGCAGTGCAAGGGCTGTGGGCGGCCCTTATACCCACAGGTGTGGTTCAGCAACCAGTCACAGGCCGCAGCCGCCCTCTTTCAAAAGGGCTGGGCGCAGGGTCTGCGCAGGGCTAAGAAACCATCCCGGGGGTGAAAGAAAGAGCAAGCTGGGCCGGAGCCCGTTGTTCAGGAGTCGGCTAAGGAAGAAGGTGAGATGGTTGCCCGTGCCTGGAAGCGAAGCTGCTTTTCAGTCGGCTTCTCTTTTCCTAGGGCGCGTTGCCTGCAAAGATGTTCAGCCTGTGTTGCCCTGTAAATTGGTCTGCAGGTTACTAGCTATGGCCTCCAGCCCGGCGGGGGGCCCAGATGCTATGGAAATGAAGCCTGCTATTATTAAAAGTAAAAAGCCACAACGCTGGTGGCCACCACGCCCGCTGAGGCTGCAGCTGCTAAGAGTGATAGCGGTACGAATGAGAATACGAGGATTTTGCAAGGACTAAAGAGTGCAAGAGAGAAAGCGAATGTAAAAGAAGCAAGTGTGCAGTGTAAAAAGTGAATGTAAAAATGGCATAGAGGAGAGTGACCCCCTGCTGGTAGAAGTGAGGAAAAGCAAAAGCCTACAGCACCTGGTATTCCCAGGCGGTCTCCCATCCAAGTACTAACCAGGCCCGACCCTGCTTAGCTTCCAAGATCAGACGAGATCGGGCGTGTTCAGGGTGGTGTGGCCGTAGGCGGAGACAAGACTCTCACTTACTCCTCTTCTACTTTGCAGCCTGGCTGCCGGCAGCTCTTTGCACTACTCCACGCTAGGCCTTTTTCTTCACTTTTTGCCTTCTCTTAAGGGAACTTCATATTCCAGCAGGAGCAGTGCAAGGGCTGTGGGCGGCCCTTATACCCACAGGTGTGGTTCAGCAACCAGTCACAGGCCGCAGCCGCCCTCTTTCAAAAGGGCTGGGCGCAGGGTCTGCGCAGGGCTAAGAAACCATCCCGGGGGTGAAAGAAAGAGCAAGCTGGGCCGGAGCCCGTTGTCCAGAAGTCGGCTAAGGAAGAAGGTGAGATGGTTGCCCATGCCTGGAAGCGAAGCTGCTTTTCAGTCGGCTTCTCTTTTCCTAGGGCGCGTTGCCTGCAAAGATGTTCAGCCTGTGTTGCCCTGTAAATTGGTCTGCAGGTTACTAGCTATGGCCTCCAGCCCAGCGGGGGGCCCAGATGCTATGGAAATGAAGCCTGCTATTATTAAAAGTAAAAAGCCACAACGCTGGTGGCCACCACGCCCGCTGCGGCTGCAGCTGCAGCTGCTAAGAGTGATAGCGGTACGAATGAGAATACTAGGATTTTGCAAGGACTAAAGAGTGCAAGAGAGAAAGCGAATGTAAAAGAAGCAAGTGTGCAGTGTAAAAAGTGAATGTAAAAATGGCATAGAGGAGAGTGACCCCCTGCAGGTGGAAGTGAGGAAAAGCAAAAGCCTACAGCACCTGGCATTCCGAGGTGGTCTCCCATCCAAGTACTAACCAGGCCCGCCCCTGCGTAGCTTCCAAGATCAGGCGTGTTCAGGGTGGTGTGGCCGTAGGCAGAGACAGGACTCTCACTTACTCCTCTTCTACTTTGCAGCCTGGCTGCCGGCAGCTCTTTGCACTACTCCACGCTAGATCTTTTTCTTCACTTTTTGCCTTCTCTTAAGGGAACTTCATATTCCAGCAGGAGCAGTGCAAGGGCTGGGGGCAGCCCTTATACCCACAGGTGTGGTTCAGCAACCAGTCACAGGCCGCAGCCGCCCTCTTTCAAAAGGACTGGGTGCAGGGTCTGCGCAGGGCTAAGAAACCATCCCGGGGGTGAAAGAAAGAGCAAGCTGGGCCGGAGCCCGTTGTCCAGGAGTCGGCTAAGGAAGAAGGTAAGATGGTTGCCTGTGCCTGGAAGCGAAGCTGCTTTTCAGTCGGCTTCTCTTTTCCTAGGGCGCGTTGCCTGCAAAGATGTTCAGCCTGTGTTGCCCTGTAAATTGGTCTGCAGGTTACTAGCTATGGCCTCCAGCCCGGCGGGAGGCCCAGATGCTATGGAAATGAAGCCTGCTATTATTAAAAGTAAAAAGCCACAACGCTGGTGGCCACCACGCCCGCTGCGGCTGCAGCTGCTAAGAGTGATAGCGGTACGAATGAGAATACTAGGATTTTGCAAGGACTAAATAGTGCAAGACAGAAAGCGAATGTAAAAGAAGCAAGTGTGCAGTGTAAAAAGTGAATGTAAAAATGGCATAGAGGAGAGTGACCCCCTGCTGGTGGAAGTGAGGAAAAGCAAAAGCCTACAGCACCTGGAATTCCCAGGTGGTCTCCCATCCAAGTACTAACCAGGCCCGACCCTGCTTAGCTTCCGAGATCAGACAAGATCGGGCGTGTTCTGGGTGGTGTGGCTGTAGGCAGAGACGGGCCTCTCACTTACTCCTGTTCTACTTTGCAGCCTGGCTGCCGGCAGCTCTTTGCACTACTCCACGCTAGGCCTTTTTCTTCACTTTTTGCCTTCTCTTAAGGGAACTTCATATTCCAGCAGGAGCAGTGCAAGGGCTGGGGGCGGCCCTTATACCCACAGGTGTGGTTCAGCAACCAGTCACAGGCCGCAGCCGCCCTCTTTCAAAAGGGCTGGGCGCAGGGTCTGCGCAGGGCTAAGAAACCATCCCGGGGGTGAAAGAAAGAGCAAGCTGGGCCGGAGCCTGTTGTCCAGGAGTCGGCTTAGGAAGAAGGTGAGATGGTTGTCCGTACCTCGAAGCGAAGCTGATTTTCAGTCGGCTTCTCTTTTCCTAGGGCGCGTTGCCTGCAAAGATGTTCAGCCTGTGTTGCCCTGTAAATTGGTCTGCAGGTTACTAGCTATGGCTTCCAGCCCGGCGGGAGGCCCAGATGCTATGGAAATGAAGCCTGCTATTATTAAAAGTAAAAAGCCACAACGCTGGTGGCCACCACGCCCGCTGTGGCTGCAGCTGCTAAGAGTGATAGCGGTACGAATGAGAATACTAGGATTTTGCAAGGACTAAAGAGTGCAAGAGAGAAAGCGAATGTAAAAGAAGCAAGTGTGCAGTGTAAAAAGTGAATGTAAAAATGGCATAGAGGAGAGTGACCCCCTGCTGGTGGAAGTGAGGAAAAGCAAAAGCCTACAGCACCTGGCATTCTGAGGTGGTCTCCAATCCAAGTACTAACCAGGCCCGACCCTGCTTAGCTTCCGAGATCAGACGAGATCGGGCGTGTTCAGGGTGGTGTGGCCGTAGGCGGAGACAGGCCTCTCATTTACTCCTCTTCTACTTTGCAGCCTGGCTGCCGGCAGCTCTTTGCACTACTCCACGCTAGGCCTTTTTCTTCACTTTTTGCCTTCTCTTAAGGGAACTTCATATTCCAGCAGGAGCAGTGCAAGGGCTGGGGGCGGCCCTTATACCCACAGGTGTGGTTCAGCAACCAGTCACAGGCCGCAGCCGCCCTCTTTCAAAAGGGCTGGGCGCAGGGTCTGCGCAGGGCTAAGAAACCATCCCGGGGGTGAAAGAAAGAGCAAGCTGGGCCGGAGCCCGTTGTCCAGAAGTCGGCTAAGGAAGAAGGTGAGATGGTTGCCCATGCCTGGAAGCGAAGCTGCTTTTCAGTCGGCTTCTCTTTTCCTAGGGCGCGTTGCCTGCAAAGATGTTCAGCCTGTGTTGCCCTGTAAATTGGTCTGCAGGTTACTAGCTATGGCCTCCAGCCCGGCGGGAGGCCCAGATGCTATGGAAATGAAGCCTGCTATTATTAAAAGTAAAAAGCCACAACGCTGGTGGCCACCACGCCCGCTGCGGCTGCAGCTGCTAAGAGTGATAGCGGTACGAATGAGAATACTAGGATTTTGCAAGGACTAAAGAGTGCAAGAGAGAAAGCGAATGTAAAAGAAGCAAGTGTGCAGTGTAAAAAGTGAATGTAAAAATGGCATAGAGGAGAGTGACCCCCTGCTGGTGGAAGTGAGGAAAAGCAAAAGCATACAGCACCTGGTATTCCCAGGCGGTCTCCCATCCAAGTACTAACCAGGCCCAACCCTGCTTAGCTTCCGAGATCAGACGTGTTCAGGGTGGTGTGGCCATAGGCAGAGACAGGCCTCTCACTTACTCCTCTTCTACTTTGCAGCCTGGCTGCCGGCAGCTCTTTGCACTACTCCACGCTAGGCCTTTTTCTTCACTTTTTGCCTTCTCTTAAGGGAACTTCATATTCCAGCAGGAGCAGTGCAAGGGCTGTGGGCGGCCCTTATACCCACAGGTGTGGTTCAGCAACTAGTCACAGGCCGCAGCCGCCCTCTTTCAAAAGGGCTGGGCGCAGGGTCTGCGCAGGGCTAAGAAACCATCCCGGGGGTGAAAGAAAGAGCAAGCTGGGCCGAGCCCGTTGTCCAGGAGTCGGCTAAGGAAGAAGGTGAGATGGTTGCCCGTGCCTGGAAGCGAAGCTGCTTTTCAGTCGGCTTCTCTTTTCCTTGGGCGCGTTGCCCTCAAAGATGTTCAGCCTGTGTTGCCCTGTAAATTGGTCTGCAGGTTACTAGCTATGGCCTCCAGCCCGGCGGGAGGCCCAGATGCTATGGAAATGAAGCCTGCTATTATTAAAAGTAAAAAGCCACAACGCTGGTGGCCACCACGCCCGCTGCGGCTGCAGCTGCTAAGAGTGATAGCGGTACGAATGAGAATACTAGGATTTTGCAAGGACTAAAGAGTGCAAGAGAGAAAGCGAATGTAAAAGAAGCAAGTGTGCAGTGTAAAAAGTGAATGTAAAAATGGCATAGAGGAGAGTGACCCCCTGCTGGTGGAAGTGAGGAAAAGCAAAAGCCTACAGCACCTGGTATTCCCAGGCGGTCTCCCATCCAAGTACTAACCAGGCCCGACCCTGCTTAGCTTCCGAGATCAGACAAGATCAGGCGTGTTCAGGGTGGTGTGGCCATAGGCAGAGACAGGCCTCTCACTTACTCCTCTTCTACTTTGCAGCCTGGCTGCCGGCAGCTCTTTGCACTACTCCACGCTAGGCCTTTTTCTTCACTTTTTGCCTTCTCTTAAGGGAACTTCATATTCCAGCAGGAGCAGTGCAAGGGCTGGGGGCGGCCCTTATACCCACAGGTGTGGTTCAGCAACCAGTCACAGGCCGCAGCCGCCCTCTTTCAAAAGGGCTGGGCGCAGGGTCTGTGCAGGGCTAAGAAACCATCCCGGGGGTGAAAGAAAGAGCAAGCTGGGCCGGAGCCCGTTGTCCAGGAGTCGGCTAAGGAAGAAGGTGAGATGGTTGCCCGTGCCTGGAAGCGAAGCTGCTTTTCAGTCGGCTTCTCTTTTCCTTGGGCGCGTTGCCCTCAAAGATGTTCAGCCTGTGTTGCCCTGTAAATTGGTCTGCAGGTTACTAGCTATGGCCTCCAGCCCGGCGGGAGGCC
>NC_134268.1:40779343-40796843 GCF_031893055.1 Leptodactylus fuscus
GCCTCCAGCCCGGCGGGAGGCCCAGATGCTATGGAAATGAAGCCTGCTATTATTAAAAGTAAAAAGCCACAACGCTGGTGGCCACCACGCCCGCTGCGGCTGCAGCTGCTAAGAGTGATAGCGGTACGAATGAGAATACTAGGATTTTGCAAGGACTAAAGAGTGCAAGAGAGAAAGCGAATGTAAAAGAAGCAAGTGTGCAGTGTAAAAAGAGAATGTAAAAATGGCATAGAGGAGAGTGACCCCCTGCTGGTGGAAGTGAGGAAAAGCAAAAGCCTACAGCACCTGGTATTCCCAGGCGGTCTCCCATCCAAATACTAACCAGGCCCGGCCCTGCTTAGCTTCCGAGATCAGACGAGATCGGGCGTGTTCAGGGTGGTGTGGCCGTAGGCAGAGACAGGCCTCTCACTTACTCCTCTTCTACTTTGCAGCCTGGCTGCCGGCAGCTCTTTGCACTACTCCACGCTAGGCCTTTTTCTTCACTTCTTGCCTTCTCTTAAGGGAACTTCATATTCCAGCAGGAGCAGTGCAAGGGCTGGGGGCGGCCCTTATACCCACAGGTGTGGTTCAGCAACCAGTCACAGGCCGAAGCCGCCCTCTTTCAAAAGGGCTGGGCGCAGGGTCTGCGCAGGGCTAAGAAACCATCCTGGGGGTGAAAGAAAGAGCAAGCTGGGCCGGAGCCCGTTGTCCAGGAGTCGGCTAAGGAAGAAGGTAAGATGGTTGCCCGTGCCTGGAAGCGAAGCTGCTTTTCAGTCGGCTTCTCTTTTCCTAGGGCGCGTTGCCTGCAAAGATGTTCAGCCTGTGTTGCCCTGTAAATTGGTCTGCAGGTTACTAGCTATGGCCTCCAGCCCGGCAGGAGGCCCAGATGCTATGGAAATGAAGCCTGCTATTATTAAAAGTAAAAAGCCACAACGCTGGTGGCCACCACGCCTGCTGCGGCTGCAGCTGCTAAGAGTGATGGCGGTACGAATGAGAATACTAGGATTGTGCAAGGACTAAAGAGTGCAAGAGAGAAAGCGAATGTAAAAGAAGCAAGTGTGCAGTGTAAAAAGTGAATGTAAAAATGGCATAGAGGAGAGTGACCCCCTGCTGGTGGAAGTGAGGAAAAGCAAAAGCCTACAGCACCTGGTATTTCACGGCGGTCTCCCATCCAAGTACTAACCAGGCCCGACCCTGCTTAGCTTCCAAGACCAGACGAAATCGGGCGTGTTCAGGGTGGTGTGGCCATAGGCAGAGACAAGCCTCTCACTTACTCCTCTTCTACTTTGCAGCCTGGCTGCCGGCAGCTCTTTGCACTACTCCACGCTAGGCCTTTTTCTTCACTTTTTGCCTTCTCTTAAGGGAACTTCATATTCCAGCAGGAGCAGTGCAAGGGCTGGGGGCGGCCCTTATACCCACAGGTGTGGTTCAGCAACCAGTCACAGGCCGCAGCCGCCCTCTTTCAAAAGGGCTGGGCGCAGGGTCTGCGCAGGGCTAAGAAACCATCCCGGGGGTGAAAGAAAGAGCAAGCTGGGCCGGAGCCCGTTGTCCAGGAGTCGGCTAAGGAAGAAGGTGAGATGGTTGCCCGTGCCTGGAAGCGAAGCTGCTTTTCAGTCGGCTTCTCTTTTCCTTGGGCGCGTTGCCCTCAAAGATGTTCAGCCTGTGTTGCCCTGTAAATTGGTCTGCAGGTTACTAGCTATGGCCTCCAGCCCGGCGGGAGGCCCAGATGCTATGGAAATGAAGCCTGCTATTATTAAAAGTAAAAAGCCACAACGCTGGTGGCCACCACGCCCGCTGCGGCTGCAGCTGATAAGAGTGATAGCGGTACGAATGAGAATACTAGGATTTTGCAAGGACTAAAGAGTGCAAGAGAGAAAGCGCATGTAAAAGAAGCAAGTGTGCAGTGTAAAAAGTGAATGTAAAAATGGCATAGAGGAGAGTGACCCCCTGCTGGTGGAAGTGAGGAAAAGCAAAAGCCTACAGCACCTGGTATTCCCAGGCGGTCTCCCATCCAAGTACTAACCAGGCCCGACCCTGCTTAGCTTCCGAGATCAGACGAGACCGGGCGTGTTCAGGGTGGTGTGGCCGTAGGCAGAGACAGGCCTCTCACTTACTCCTCTTCTACTTTGCAGCCTGGCTGCCGGCAGCTCTTTGCACTACTCCACGCTAGGCCTTTTTCTTCACTTTTTGCCTTCTCTTAAGGGAACTTCATATTCCAGCAGGAGCAGTGCAAGGGCTGGGGGCGGCCCTTATACCCACAGGTGTGGTTCAGCAACCAGTCACAGGCCGAAGCCGCCCTCTTTCAAAAGGGCTGGGCGCAGGGTCTGCGCAGGGCTAAGAAACCATCCTGGGGGTGAAAGAAAGAGCAAGCTGGGCCGGAGCCCGTTGTCCAGGAGTCGGCTAAGGAAGAAGGTAAGATGGTTGCCCGTGCCTGGAAGCGAAGCTGCTTTTCAGTCGGCTTCTCTTTTCCTAGGGCGCGTTGCCTGCAAAGATGTTCAGCCTGTGTTGCCCTGTAAATTGGTCTGCAGGTTACTAGCTATGGCCTCCAGCCCGGCGGGAGGCCCAGATGCTATGGAAATGAAGCCTGCTATTATTAAAAGTAAAAAGCCACAACGCTGGTGGCCACCACGCCTGCTGCGGCTGCAGCTGCTAAGAGTGATGGCGGTACGAATGAGAATACTAGGATTGTGCAAGGACTAAAGAGTGCAAGAGAGAAAGCGAATGTAAAAGAAGCAAGTGTGCAGTGTAAAAAGTGAATGTAAAAATGGCATAGGGGAGAGTGACCCCCTGCTGGTGGAAGTGAGGAAAAGCAAAAGCCTACAGCACCTGGTATTCCGAGGCGGTCTCCCATTCAAGTACTAACTAGGCCCAACCCTGCTTAGCTTCCAAGATCAGACAAGATCGGGCGTGTTCAGGGTGGTGTGGCTGTAGGCAGAGACGGGCCTCTCACTTACTCCTCTTCTACTTTGCAGCCTGGCTGCCGGCAGCTCTTTGCACTACTCCACGCTAGGCCTTTTTCTTCACTTTTTGCCTTCTCTTAAGGGAACTTCATATTCCAGCAGGAGCAGTGCAAGGGCTGGGGCGGCCCTTATACCCACAGGTGTGGTTCAGCAACCAGTCACAGGCCGCAGCCGCCCTCTTTCAAAAGGGCTGGGCGCAGGGTCTGCGCAGGGCTAAGAAACCATCCCGGGGGTGAAAGAAAGAGCAAGCTGGGCCGGAGCCTGTTGTCCAGGAGTCGGCTAAGGAAGAAGGTGAGATGGTTTTCCGTACCTCGAAGCGAAGCTGCTTTTCAGTCGGCTTCTCTTTTCCTAGGGCGCGTTGCCTGCAAAGATGTTCAGCCTGTGTTGCCCTATAAATTGGTCTGCAGGTTACTAGCTATGGCCTCCAGCCCGGCGGGAGGCCCAGATGCTATGGAAATGAAGCCTGCTATTATTAAAAGTAAAAAGCCACAACGCTGGTGGCCACCACGCCCGCTGCGGCTGCAGCTGCTAAGAGTGATAGCGGTACGAATGAGAATACTAGGATTTTGCAAGGACTAAAGAGTGCAAGAGAGAAAGCGAATGTAAAAGAAGCAAGTGTGCAGTGTAAAAAGTGAATGTAAAAATGGCATAGAGGAGAGTGACCCCCTGCTGGTGGAAGTGAGGAAAAGCAAAAGCCTACAGCACCTGATATTCCCAGGCGGTCTCCCATCCAAGTACTAACCAGGCCCGAGCCTGCTTAGCTTCCAAGATCAGACGTGTTGAGGGTGGTGTGGCCGTAGGCAGAGACAGGCCTCTCACTTACTCCTCTTCTACTTTGCAGCCTGGCTGCCCGGCAGCTCTTTGCACTACTCCACGCTAGGCCTTTTTCTTCACTTTTTGCCTTCTCTTAAGGGAACTTCATATTCCAGCAGGAGCAGTGCAAGGGCTGGGGGCGGCCCTTATACCCACAGGTGTGGTTCAGCAACCAGTCACAGGCCGCAGCCACCCTCTTTCAAAAGGGCTGGGCGCAGGGTCTGCGCAGGGCTAAGAAACCATCCCGGGGGTGAAAGAAAGAGCAAGCTGGGCCGGAGCCCGTTGTCCAGGAGTCGGCTAAGGAAGAAGGTGAAATGGTTGCCTGTGCCTGGAAGCGAAGCTGCTTTTCAGTCGGCTTCTCTTTTCCTAGGGCGCGTTGCCTGCAAAGATGTTCAGCCTGTGTTGCCCTGTAAATTGGTCTGCAGGTTACTAGCTATGGCCTCCAGCCCGGCGGGAGGCCCAGATGCTATGGAAATGAAGCCTGCTATTATTAAAAGTAAAAAGCCACAACGCTGGTGGCCACCACGCCCGCTGCGGCTGCAGCTGCTAAGAGTGATAGCGGTACGAATGAGAATACTAGGATTTTGCAAGGACTAAAGAGTGCAAGAGATAAAGCGAATGTAAAAGAAGCAAGTGTGCAGTGTAAAAAGTGAATGTAAAAATGGCATAGAGGAGAGTGACCCCTGCTGGTTGAAGTGAGGAAAAGCAAAAGCCTACAGCACCTGATATTCCCAGGCGGTCTCCCATCCAAGTACTAACCAGGCCCGACCCTGCTTAGCTTCCAAGATCAGACAAGATCGGGCGTGTTCAGGGTGATGTGGCCGTAAGCAGAGACAGGCCTCTCACTTACTCCTCTTCTACTTTGCAGCCTGGCTGCCGGCAGTTCTTTGCACTACTCCACACTAAGCCTTTTTCTTCACTTTTTGCCTTCTCTTAAGGGAACTTCATATTCCAGCAGGAGCAGTGCAAGGGCTGGGGGCGGCCCTTATACCCACAGGTGTGGTTCAGCAACCAGTCACAGGCCGCAGCCGCCCTCTTTCAAAAGGGCTGGGCGCAGGGTCTGCGCAGGGCTAAGAAACCATCCCGGGGGTGAAAGAAAGAGCAAGCTGGGCCGGAGCCCGTTGTCCAGGAGTCGGCTAAGGAAGAAGGTGAGATGGTTGCTCGTGCCTGGAAGCGAAGCTGCTTTTCAGTCGGCTTCTCTTTTCCTTGGGCGCGTTGCTCTCAAAGATGTTCAGCCTGTGTTGCCCTGTAAATTGGTCTGCAGGTTACTAGCTATGGCCTCCAGCCCGGCGGGAGGCCCAGATGCTATGGAAATGAAGCCTGCTATTATTAAAAGTAAAAAGCCACAACGCTGGTGGCCACCACGCCCGCTGCGGCTGCAGCTGCTAAGAGTGATAGCGGTACGAATGAGAATACTAGGATTTTGCAAGGACTAAAGAGTGCAAGAGAGAAAGCGAATGTAAAAGAAGCAAGTGTGCAGTGTAAAAATTGAATGTAAAAATGGCATAGAGGAGTGAGACCCCCTGCTGGTGGAAGTGAGGAAAAGCAAAAGCCTACAGCACCTGGTATTCCCAGGCGGTCTCCCATCCAAGTACTAACCAGGCCTGACCCTGCTTAGCTTCCGAGATAAGACGAGATCGGGCGTGTTCAGGGTGGTGTGGCCATAGGCAGAGACAGGCCTCTCACTTACTCCTCTTCTACTTTGCAGCCTGGCTGCCGGCAGCTCTTTGCACTACTCCACGCTAGGCCTTTTTCTTCACTTTTTGCCTTCTCTTAAGGGAACTTCATATTCCAGCAGGAGCAGTGCAAGGGCTGGGGGCGGCCCTTATACCCACAGGTGTGGTTCAGCAACCAGTCACAGGCCGAAGCCGCCCTCTTTCAAAAGGGCTGGGCGCAGGGTCTGCGCAGGGCTAAGAAACCATCCTGGGGGTGAAAGAAAGAGCAAGCTGGGCCGGAGCCCGTTGTCCAGGAGTCGGCTAAGGAAGAAGGTAAGATGGTTGCCCGTGCCTGGAAGCGAAGCTGCTTTTCCGTCGGCTTCTCTTTTCCTAGGGCGCGTTGCCTGCAAAGATGTTCAGCCTGTGTTGCCCTGTAAATTGGTCTGCAGGTTACTAGCTATGGCCTCCAGCCCGGCGGGAGGCCCAGATGCTATGGAAATGAAGCCTGCTATTATTAAAAGTAAAAAGCCACAACGCTGGTGGCCACCACGCCTGCTGCGGCTGCAGCTGCTAAGAGTGATGGCTTTACGAATGAGAATACTAGGATTGTGCAAGGACTAAAGAGTGCAAGAGAGAAAGCGAATGTAAAAGAAGCAAGTGTGCAGTGTAAAAAGTGAATGTAAAAATGGCATAGAGGAGAGTGACCCCCTGCTGGTGGAAGTGAGGAAAAGGAAAAGCAAAAGCCTACAGCACCTGGTATTCCCAGGCGGTCTCCCATTCAAGTACTAACCAGGCCCGACCCTGCTTAGCTTCAAAGATCAGACAAGATCGGGCGTGTTCAGGGTGGTGTGGCTGTAGCCAGAGACGGGCCTCTCACTTACTCCTCTTCTACTTTGCAGCCTGGCTGCCGGCAGCTCTTTGCACTACTCCACGCTAGGCCTTTTTCTTCACTTTTTGCCTTCTCTTAAGGGAACTTCATATTCCAGCAGGAGCAGTGCAAGGGCTGGGGGCGGCCCTTATACCCACAGGTGTGGTTCAGCAACCAGTCACAGGCCGCAGCCGCCCTCTTTCAAAAGGGCTGGGCGCAGGGTCTGCGCAGGGCTAAGAAACCATCCCGGGGGTGAAAGAAAGAGCAAGCTGGGCCGGAGCCTGTTGTCCAGGAGTCGGCTAAGGAAGAAGGTGAGATGGTTGTCCGTACCTCGAAGCGAAGCTGCTTTTCAGTCGGCTTCTCTTTTCCTAGGGCGCGTTGCCTGCAAAGATGTTCAGCCTGTGTTGCCCTGTAAATTGGTCTGCAGGTTACTAGCTATGGCTTCCAGCCCGGCGGGAGGCCCAGATGCTATGGAAATGAAGCCTGCTATTATTAAAAGTAAAAAGCCACAACGCTGGTGGCCACCACGCCCGCTGCGGCTGCAGCTGCTAAGAGTGATAGCGGTACGAATGAGAATACTAGGATTTTGCAAGGACTAAAGAGTGCAAGAGAGAAAGCGAATGTAAAAGAAGCAAGTGTGCAGTGTAAAAAGTGAATGTAAAAATGGCATAGAGGAGAGTGACCCCCTGCTGGTGGAAGTGAGGAAAAGCAAAAGCCTACAGCACCTGGTATTCCACGGCGGTCTCCCATCCAAGTACTAACCAGGCCCGACCCTGCTTAGCTTCCAAGATCAGACGAGATCGGGCGTGTTCAGGGTGGTGTGGCCATAGGCAGAGACAGGCCTCTCACTTACTCCTCTTCTACTTTGCAGCCTGGCTGCCGGCAGCTCTTTGCACTACTCCACGCTAGGCCTTTTTCTTCACTTTTTGCCTTCTCTTAAGGGAACTTCATATTCCAGCAGGAGCAGTGCAAGGGCTGGGGGCGGCCCTTATACCCACAGGTGTGGTTCAGCAACCAGTCACAGGCCGCAGCCACCCTCTTTCAAAAGGGCTGGGCGCAGGGTCTGCGCAGGGCTAAGAAACCATCCCGGGGTGAAAGAAAGAGCAAGCTGGGCCAGAGCCCGTTGTCCAGGAGTCGGCTAAGGAAGAAGGTGAGATGGTTGCCCGTGCCTGGAAGCGAAGCTGCTTTTCAGTCGGCTTCTCTTTTCCTAGGGCGCGTTGCCTGCAAAGATGTTCAGCCTGTGTTGCCCTGTAAATTGGTCTGCAGGTTACTAGCTATGGCCTCCAGCCCGGCGGGAGGCCCAGATGCTATGGAAATGAAGTCTATTATTAAAAGTAAAAAGCCACAACGCTGGTGGCCACCACGCCCGCTGCGGCTGCAGCTGCTAAGAGTGATAGCGGTACTGTAATGTCCCGGTACTGCTAGTGCAATTCCCTCTAATAATCCTTGCAGACCGAGATAGCATGGACATTTTCATATAAGGTAAATATTTTCCTCCCCCTTCATTCCTTCTATATATTTCTATTCTTCCAGAGCCAGCACACAGGGGTCTATTAATGCGCCATCTTGTGGATGTTTTTGTGAACTACACCTGCCTATACTTTGTCATTGTAATTTGAGCTGGCACTGTAAAGGGAGTGTCCATTATAATTAGATGACCTCCAGGACCACTCAAGGGAGCTTGGCTGGCCTGGAGGCGGAGCTGAGTGACCGCCCACTCTAGAGAGGGGGTTGGGAACTTTTTGGTCTTATGTCTTCGGTGTTGAGCTGAGCACATGGGAAGCTGTAAAAATGGCAGCTAAGTCTCCGGGAAATTGTAACAGAGACGTCTTTTCCTCTGTACCCAAGCTTCTTCTCAGAGAATACTTTCTTCTGAATCTCCAAGCAGAGATGCCTTTTCCTCTGCCTCCAAGATGTTCCTCAGGGAGTGTTTTCCCCTGAAGCTCCACGTCTCTACGAGTAGGCCGTCTGGTATCCATACATCTGGGAACTCCACACGTATTTCTTTATTCAAGTAAGTCTTTGGGACAAATATATATTTAAGGAGCCCATAGCTAATCTGACGGAAATTGAGGGTCCCCCGCCGTCGATAACTTGTATCGCCTCTTCTATATACTTGTACCCAGCTTTGTTGAGGACTAACCCCCTGGATACAGGCCATCCCTACAAGTATATACAAGTTTAACTTCCCAAGCTACTACGAGTTAACCAAGTCCAAGGTATTCTTGCTCAAAGCTCCATCACCTGATTAAGTGGACATTGTCTATAAAGATCGCTGTATTGTATGTGAAGAATCACTCCGTCATCTGTATATTTGTATCAACTCGTCCTGCTAGTAAAAAGAGCAACAATTACCCCCGAAGCCTGGTTGTCTGTTGTCACTGTCAGATATCAGAGCAGGGGTGGGTAGTCGGGGACATCAAAAAGGAGATTTGGTGCACTTTCGGGACCCAGGGACCCCCCTGAAAGCCGGCCACATCGGATATATTACCGTGATACCAGCCCTGGCCTTCCCGAGCGTTGCAAACCCTTTAACTTTTTGTGGCGTCACGAACAGGATAAAGGGTTTGCAACACTCAGGAGGGCCAGGGCTGGTATCGCTGGTGATTATATCCGATGTGGCCGGCTTTCAAGGGGGAGTCCCTGGGTCCCAAATGTGCACCAGCTCTTCCTTTTGATGTCCCCGACTACCCTCCCCTGCGTGATATCTGACAATGACAACAGACAACCAGGCTTCGGGGGTAATCGTTGCTTTTCTTTTTACTAGCAGGACAAAGTAATACAAATGTACATATGGAGGACTTCTTCACATACAATACAGCGATCTTTGTAGGTTGTGTCCAATTAGCAGAGGATGGGGCAGAATGCTTTGGATAGTAGTTGCTTGGCAGTTAACTTGTATATACTTGTAAAGATGGCCTGTATCCAGGGGGTTAGTCCTCAACAAACTGGGTACACGTATATAGAAGAGGAGATACAATTCGGCAGCGGGAGACCCTCAATTTCCGCCAGACTAGCTATGGGTTTCTTAACTATAGATTTGTCCCAAGGTCTTACTTGGATAGAGATATACGTGTGAGGTCCCAGATGTACGGATAAGACAAGTCCATCAACTTCAGCACTTGTAAGATTAGAGCTTCAGAGGAAAACACTCTCTGAGAAGGGCCTTGAGGACAGAGGAGAAGGCATCTCTGCTTGGTGTACCCTGACAGTGGGCAGCCATCATTCTTGCTCCATGTGCTCAGTCTGCTAGCTGTGTATCCTCTCTTAGCCTTGTAGCCCCACACAAAAGACATCAGCCAAAAACGTCCCCAGCCCCCTCTAGAGAGGGTGGTCACTCAACTCTCCCTCCAGGCCAGTCAAGGGAGACTGATTGGTCCTGGAGGTCAGCTAATCATAATGGACACTCCCTTTACAGTAACAACTCAAATTACAATGGCAAAGTATAGGCAGGTGCAGTTCACAAAAACATCCACAAGATGGCGCATTAATAGACCCCCTGTGTGCTGGCTCTGGAAGAATAGAAATATATAGAAGGAATGAAGGGGGAGGTAAACTCCCTGAAATGGATGAAACCAGACAACAAGACGACTGAGCAGATTAGTGAAGCGATCATACTTGAACAGTTTCTACAAATTCTTCCAGCTGATGTTCTTGCTTGGGTTAAAAAACATCGGCCCAAAAATGCTGACAAAGCTATTTCTTTGGCAGAGGACTTTATCCTAGCAAAGAGAGACTTAAGCAGGTCTGCAACTGGCCCATCCAAACCATTCAGAACTTTCTCTGGAGGGAGAGGTCAAGAAGCCAGAAGTCCATTACAAACTGTCACCAGTGAAAAAATGTGCTATATTTGCCAAGAAAAGGGACACATAGCTAAATTTTGCCCCAGGAAGAGGTAAACTATTTTGTGTTGTGTTTCCATGTGATTTCTTCTTTGTAACCTTAGTGGTGGTACATAAGACCCCAGATCTGGTAATATCTCTGTGTGAATGTTCTATTACTGCTTCTTATTTCTTTCTTTCCTCATTAGGCTGGCCACCTAATGCTCTATTTTCCTACTATTTCTTGTCTTACCATCTGGGAACCATATACTAACACTAAGGAACTGTTCACATTAACATGGATTTATAAAGTGTTTTTGCATATTTACCTGCATGAGTGGAGTTGCACTGGGTGTGTCTCCCCTGATCTTATAAGAGGCAAGTCTGCAGCAACTCCAGGGTTTTATAGGGAAAACTGCAGAGTATTATGGGAAATGTCTAAGGTATAAAATGATTCCAATTCCCAGAAAGCTGGGTATGTATGTGTTGGTGAAGTTCACATGATGAATTGTTTGTGAGACTACAGCAGCCTGAGGTACAAGGTGTTTGTTGTATGCATTATGGAAATTTTCTGAAGAATTATTTTTTTTTGTTAAAACTGGACTTCATGAAATAAACTCCTTGGATTCTTTTCATCAATCAAGGTCCGATTGTTTTTTTGAAAAAATCCCATGCTTCACATATGGTGTCAGAAACGGGATGATTTTTGGAGTATTGCTGTAAGTACTCAAGCCTAAAGAAACAAGGGAGTTATGTACAAAACACGTTCCTGGCGTATTAATGCAAAGCCGCCAACTAAGTCTGCAAAGCGAACTGTTGCAAGGAAACTGGTGAATATGGAAAGTCAAGGTGTCAGACAGAGAGCACTGCTAGAGGAGGATGCAGAAGGGCAAGGAGCCACAGCTGCTCCATTAACTCCAAGTGTTGCTGAGCCTTCTGAAAAGACTTTACCAGAGAGCATTGCTGACCTTATGAAATGGTTAACTGTGCAGCAGATCAATGCAGAAAAAAGGCAAATGGAGGAAGCCAGGAGAAATTGCGAGGAATTGCGACGTCAGGATGAACGCTGGAGGGAGCTGTTTCAAACCCTGAGACCGCCTGTTGCTTGGAAAGACCCTCGCATGACTAAACTTTCTCCAGAAGATGATATTGAAGCATATTTAACCACATTTGAAAGAATTGCACATACCTGTCAGTGGCCTAAGGAACAGTGGGTGGTAAGACTGGCGCCATATCTTACTGGACAAGCCCAACTGGCATATAGCCACATGAACATGAATGATGCAAATAACTATGACTTGGTTAAAGAGACTATTCTAAGGCGATATGACATCAGTGAGGAAACCTATAGACAGAGGTTCAGAGAACTCAAGTACAGCTACACTGATGGTCCAAGAGAAGTCTTTACTCGCCTGCAAGACTTATACATGAAATGGATGAAACCAGACAACAAGACGACTGAGCAGATTAGTGAAGCGATCATACTTGAACAGTTTCTACAAATTCTTCCAGCTGATGTTCTTGCTTGGGTTAAAAAACATCGGCCCAAAAATGCTGACAAAGCTATTTCTTTGGCAGAGGACTTTATCCTAGCAAAGAGAGACTTAAGCAGGTCTGCAACTGGCCCATCCAAACCATTCAGAACTTTCTCTGGAGGGAGAGGTCAAGAAGCCAGAAGTCCATTACAAACTGTCACCAGTGAAAAAATGTGCTATATTTGCCAAGAAAAGGGACACATAGCTAAATTTTGCCCCAGGAAAAGCTCTAAAGGCACAAAGTCTGGATTGTTTTTTGCTAGCAGTGACTTCATGCTGCCAATCCAAGTTAATGGACAGAACGTGAATGCTTTGCTTGATTCTGGCAGTAAATTAAGCTTGGTAAAGGAGAACCTAATAACTCAGAAGATGGACTCTCCCAAAGTGCCAATTACTTGTGTTCATGGAGATACAAAAAAATACTCCACATCAAATATTGACCTGCAGTTGGATGAAAAATGTTTTACCATGCCAGTAGTTGTTGTTCCAGAACTACAAGTACCAGTGATCCTTGGAAGAACCACACCCGGATTCAAAGATTTGCTAATGGGGAAAAGCCAGCTGTCTGCTGTGACTACCAGAGCTAAAGCAAAGGCACACAAGAGAGGTGAGACTTTGGAGGACATTTTCCCATTCCATGAGGACATCATGGAGCCGCCATCATCCAAGCCTCTGAGAGTTCCAGGACAGCAGGATGTCTCTAGGAGAAGAGTTTCCCTGGATGGCAAGTATAAAAATGCTGACTTGTGGGACACTGATATTGCATTTGAACAAAAACAGGACATTGACTTATATGCATTGTATGAACACGGTTTAACTAACAGTAAAGTGGTTGCAGAAAGTGGTAAGCAGCTTGTTACACCCTATTATCTGGTGGAAAACAATATTTTATATAGAGTGTGTAGTCACCCAAAAACAGGAGAACAAGTGCAACAGTTAGTTGTGCCAAAAAAGTTTAGACCAGAAATTTTGAAATTAGCGCATGATATTCCTGTTGCTGGACATTTGGGTTATAAAAGAACTTTGGCCAGAGTACTCTATCGGTTCTATTGGCCTGGAGTTTATGATGAGATCACTACTTACTGTCGTAGTTGCCCAATATGTCAGTACACTGCTTCAGCTCCTCCCAAAGCAGAGCTTATACCCTTACCAATAATTGATGAACCATTTAATACTGTGGGTATGGATATTATCGGTCCACTAGAAAGAAGTTCCAAAGGTAACCGTTTTATTCTTACAATTGTTGATTACTGTACCAAGTATCCTGAAGCCATACCTATGCGCACAGTTACTGCTAAAAGAGTTGCAGAGGAAATTTTGAAGGTGTTTAGCAGGGTTGGATTACCTAAGCAAATCCTTACTGATCAGGGGAGTAACTTTACATCTTCCTTTCTGTTAGAAGTTTATAAGCTTCTTGGTATACAGCCTCTCAGGACTACCCCTTATCATCCACAAACTGATGGGGTGACTGAACGGTATAACCAAACCTTGAAAAACATGCTTAGGAAATTTGCACATAATGATCCAAAACTGTGGGACAAATGGTTGCCCTTTCTATTATTTGCCTATCGTGAGGTTCCACAAGAGTCTACAGGGTTTAGTCCTTTTGAATTGTTATATGGGAGACGACCCAGGGGACTCTTGGATGTTATTAAAGAGGTATGGGAAGGTAAAGATGGTCATCAGAAAAATGTGGTGGAACATGTATTGGAAATGAGAGAAAGATTAATGAAATTGATTAAGGTAGCTCATGATAATGTCCACAAGGCAAAAGTTTACCAAAAGAAATGGTATGATCAACATGCCAAAAATAAATCGATTAAAGTTGGGGATAAGGTTCTTCTCTTGCTTCCCAGCAGTGAGAATAAGTTGTTGGCCAGATGGCAAGGGCCATATAAAGTGGTTAGACAAACAGGTCCTGTTGACTTTGAAATTGAAACCCCAGATAAAAATCAAAAAAATAAGGTTTACCATGTAAATTTATTAAAACGTTGGATTGAACCAGAGGTTGGTCCTAAAGATAACACTACGTGTACTATTGTAGCAGAGTCTTCACAAGATGTGTCTGAAGAAATCTATGATTTGTTGAAAAATTGTGCTCACTGGTCAGAGGTAACATTGAATCCAAAGTTATCTAAAGAGCAACATTGTGACTTGAGGAAGATTATAGGGTCCAGTTCACATATTTTTGGAAGTAAGCCTGGCCGTGTATCGTTAGTTTCTCATACAATAAATACTGGAGATCATCCACCTATCAGACAGAGACCTTATCGTATACCTGAAAAATTAAAGGGTAAGGCTGAAAATGAGGTTCAGGAAATGCTTAAATTGGGCGTTATTGAACCCTCTAAAAGTCCTTGGTCATCACCTGTAGTGATGGTTGGGAAAAAAGATGGGACAATAAGATTTTGCATAGATTTTCGTAAAATTAATGCTATATCTAGTTTTGACAATTACCCAATGCCACGTATTGATGAGCTCATAGATAGATTGGGGTGTGCAGAATATATTTCTACCCTAGATTTATGTAAGGGCTATTGGCAAATTCCACTTGATGAGAAATCAAAAGAAAAAACTGCCTTTGTGATGCCTAATGGTTTGTATCAGTTCAGAAACATGCCATTTGGTCTTCATGGTGCTCCAGCCACGTTTCAAAGAGCCATGGACTTACTCTTGAAGGATCATACGGAGTACAGTGCTGCTTATTTAGATGATGTGGTAATCTTTAGCAAATCATGGGAAGAGCACTTGTATCACTTGGAAAAGGTGATAACTGAAATTGGGAAAGCAGGATTTACAATTAATCCACGTAAATGTGCTTTGGGATTCCAAGAAACAAAGTACCTTGGGTTTATTGTGGGTAGTGGTAAAGTAAGGCCAGAGATATCCAAAGTACAAGCCATTCAATCTGCGACTATTCCAGCCACAAAGAAAGAGGTCAGATCCTTTTTAGGTCTTGTTGGCTATTATAGACGTTTTATTCCAAACTTTGCTACTATCGTTGCTCCCTTAACCGACCTAACTAAAAAGAACAGTAGAGAGGACGTGATATGGACAACAGAATGTGATTTAGCTTTTGAACAAATAAAAGAAATTTTGTGTAAAGAACCAGTCTTACAAAGTCCAAACTATGACAAAGCATTTATTGTACAGACTGATGCATCTGAGGTGGGACTTGGGGCAGTCCTGAGTCAAGAGATTAATGGTGAGGAACACCCTATTCTTTATTTAAGTAGGAAACTTTTTCCCCGTGAACAAAAGTATTCTACAATCGAGAAGGAAGGGCTGGCGATAAAGTGGGCATTGGAGGCATTACGCTATTATTTATTAGGAAGAGAGTTTACTTTAGTGACGGATCATCATCCCCTCACTTGGATTCATACCATGAAGGACAAAAATGCCAGAATAACTAGATGGTATTTAGCATTACAGCCATTTAAATTTGAGATACAACATCGGTCAGGGTCCAAGCACCAAAATGCCGATCATTTGTCCAGGTATGGTGCTGAAGTGAAAGCTGTCTGAAGAAGGACAAGCTTCTTCTTAAGGGGGGAGGAATGTGAAGAGGTAAACTATTTTGTGTTGTGTTTCCATGTGATTTCTTCTTTGTAACCTTAGTGGTGGTACATAAGACCCCAGATCTGGTAATATCTCTGTGTGAATGTTCTATTACTGCTTCTTATTTCTTTCTTTCCTCATTAGGCTGGCCACCTAATGCTCTATTTTCCTACTATTTCTTGTCTTACCATCTGGGAACCATATACTAACACTAAGGAACTGTTCACATTAACATGGATTTATAAAGTGTTTTTGCATATTTACCTGCATGAGTGGAGTTGCACTGGGTGTGTCTCCCCTGATCTTATAAGAGGCAAGTCTGCAGCAACTCCAGGGTTTTATAGGGAAAACTGCAGAGTATTATGGGAAATGTCTAAGGTATAAAATGATTCCAATTCCCAGAAAGCTGGGTATGTATGTGTTGGTGAAGTTCACATGATGAATTGTTTGTGAGACTACAGCAGCCTGAGGTACAAGGTGTTTGTTGTATGCATTATGGAAATTTTCTGAAGAATTATTTTTTTTTGTTAAAACTGGACTTCATGAAATAAACTCCTTGGATTCTTTTCATCAATCAAGGTCCGATTGTTTTTTTGAAAAAATCCCATGCTTCACAGAAAATATTTACCTTATACAAAAATGTCCATGCTATCTCAGTCTGCAAGGATGAGTAGAGCGAATTGGACTAGCAGTACCGAGACATTACAGTACGAATGAGAATACTAGGATTTTGCAAGGACTAAAGAGTGCAAGAGAGAAAGCGAATGTAAAAGAAGCAAGTGTGCAGTGTAAAAAGTGAATGTAAAAATGGCATAGAGGAGAGTGACCCCCTGCTGGTGGAAGTGAGGAAAAGCAAAAGCCTACAGCACCTGGTATTCCCAGGCGGTCTCCCATCCAAGTACTAACCAGGCCTGACGCTGCTTAGCTTCCAAGATCGGACGTGTTCAGGGTGGTGTGGCCATAGGCAGAAAAAAGCCTCTCACTTACTCCTCTTCTACTTTGCAGCCTGGCTGCCGGCAGCTCTTTGCACTACTCCACGCTAGGCCTTTTTCTTCACTTTTTGCCTTCTCTTAAGGGAACTTCATATTCCAGCAGGAGCAGTGCAAGGGCTGGGGGCGGCCCTTATACCCACAGGTGTGGTTCAGCAACCAGTCACAGGCCGCAGCCGCCCTCTTTCAAAAGGGCTGGGCGCAGGGTCTGCGCAGGGCTAAGAAAAAATTCCTGGGGGTGAAAGAAAGAGCAAGCTGGGCCGGAGCCCGTTGTCCAGGAGTCGGCTAAGGAAGAAGGTGAGATGGTTGCCCGTGCCTGGAAGCGAAGCTGCTTTTCAGTCGGCTTCTCTTTTCCTTGGGCGCGTTGCCCTCAAATATGTTCAGCCTGTGTTGCCCTGTAAATTGGTCTGCAGGTTACTAGCTATGGCCTCCAGCCCGGCGGGAGGCCCAGATGCTATGGAAATGAAGCCTGCTATTATTAAAAGTAAAAAGCCATAACGCTGGTGGCCACCACGCCCGCTGCGGCTGCAGCTGCTAAGAGTGATAGCGGTACGAATGAGAATACTAGGATTTTGCAAGGACTAAAGAGTGCAAGAGAGAAAGCGAATGTAAAAGAAGCAAGTGTGCAGTGTAAAAAGTGAATGTAAAAATGGCATAGAGGAGAGTGACCCCCTGCTGGTGGAAGTGAGGAAAAGCAAAAGCCTACAGCACCTGGTATTCCCAGGCGGTCTCCCATCCAAGTACTAACCAGGCCCGACCCTGCTTAGCTTCCGAGATCAGACAAGATCGGGCGTGTTCAGGGTGGTGTGGCCGTAGGCAGAGACAGGCCTCTCACTTACTCCTCTTCTACTTTGCAGCCTGGCTGCCGGCAGCTCTTTGCACTACTCCACGCTAGGCCTTTTTCTTCACTTTTTGCCTTCTCTTAAGGGAACTTCATATTCCAGCAGGAGCAGTGCAAGGGCTGGGGGCGGCCCTTATACCCACAGGTGTGGTTCAGCAACCAGTCACAGGCCGAAGCCGCCCTCTTTCAAAAGGGCTGGGCGCAGGGTCTGCGCAGGGCTAAGAAACCATCCTGGGGGTGAAAGAAAGAGCAAGCTGGGCCGGAGCCCATTGTCCAGGAGTCGGCTAAGGAAGAAGGTAATATGGTTGCCCGTGCCTGGAAGCGAAGCTGCTTTTCGGTCGGCTTCTCTTTTCCTAGGGCGCGTTGCCTGCAAAGATGTTCAGCCTGTGTTGCCCTGTAAATTGGTCTGCAGGTTACTAGCTATGGCCTCCAGCCTGGCGGGAGGCCCAGATGCTATGGAAATGAAGCCTGCTATTATTAA
>NC_134268.1:40801843-40804343 GCF_031893055.1 Leptodactylus fuscus
CTATGGAAATGAAGCCTGCTATTATTAAAAGTAAAAAGCCACAACGCTGGTGGCCACCACGCCCGCTGCGGCTGCAGCTGCTAAGAGTGATAGCGGTACGAATGAGAATACTAGGATTTTGCAAGGACTAAAGAGTGCAAGAGAGAAAGCGAATGTAAAAGAAGCAAGTGTGCAGTGTAAAAAGTGAATGTAAAAATGGCATAGAGGAGAGTGACCCCCTGCTGGTGGAAGTGAGGAAAAGCAAAAGCCTACAGCACCTGGTATTCCCAGGCGGTCTCCCATCCAAGTACTAACCAGGCCCGACCCTGCTTAGCTTCCGAGATCAGGCGTGTTCAGGGTGGTGTGGCCGTAGGCAGAGACAGGCCTCTCACTTACTCCTCTTCTACTTTGCAGCCTGGCTGCCGGCAGCTCTTTGCACTACTCCACGCTAGGCCTTTTTCTTCACTTTTTGCCTTCTCTTAAGGGAACTTCATATTCCAGCAGGAGCAGTGCAAGGGCTGGGGGCGGCCCTTATACCCACAGGTGTGGTTCAGCAACCAGTCACAGGCCGCAGCCGCCCTCTTTCAAAAGGGCTGGGCGCAGGGTCTGCGCAGGGCTAAGAAACCATCCCGGGGGTGAAAGAAAGAGCAAGCTGGGCCGGAGCCTGTTGTCCAGGAGTCGGCTAAGGAAGAAGGTGAGATGGTTGTCCGTACCTCGAAGCGAAGCTGCTTTTCAGTCGGCTTCTCTTTTCCTAGGGCGCGTTGCCTGCAAAGATGTTCAGCCTGTGTTGCCCTGTAAATTGGTCTGCAGGTTACTAGCTATGGCTTCCAGCCCGGCGGGAGGCCCAGATGCTATGGAAATGAAGCCTGCTATTATTAAAAGTAAAAAGCCACAACGCTGGTGGCCACCACGCCCGCTGTGGCTGCAGCTGCTAAGAGTGATAGCGGTACGAATGAGAATACTAGGATTTTGCAAGGACTAAAGAGTGCAAGAGAGAAAGCGAATGTAAAAGAAGCAAGTGTGCAGTGTAAAAAGTGAATGTAAAAATGGCATAGAGGAGAGTGACCCCCTGCTGGTGGAAGTGAGGAAAAGCAAAAGCCTACAGCACCTGGCATTCTGAGGTGGTCTCCAATCCAAGTACTAACCAGGGCCGACCCTGCTTAGCTTCCGAGATCAGGCGTGTTCAGGGTGGTGTGGCCGTAGGCAGAGACAGGCCTCTCACTTACTCCTCTTCTACTTTGCAGCCTGGCTGCCGGCAGCTCTTTGCACTACTCCACGCTAGGCCTTTTTCTTCACTTTTTGCCTTCTCTTAAGGGAACTTCATATTCCAGCAGGAGCAGTGCAAGGGCTGGGGGCGGCCCTTATACCCACAGGTGTGGTTCAGCAACCAGTCACAGGCCGCAGCCGCCCTCTTTCAAAAGGGCTGGGCGCAGGGTCTGCGCAGGGCTAAGAAACCATCCCGGGGGTGAAAGAAAGAGCAAGCTGGGCCGGAGCCCGTTGTCCAGGAGTCAGCTAAGGAAGAAGGTGAGATGGTTGCCCGTGCCTGGAAGCGAAGCTGCTTTTCAGTCGGCTTTTCTTTTCCTTGGGCGCGTTGCCCTCAAAGATGTTCAGCCTGTGTTGCCCTCTAAAATGGTCTGCAGGTTACTAGCTATGGCCTCCAGCCCGGCGGGAGGCCCAGATGCTATGGAAATGAAGCCTGCTATTATTAAAAGTAAAAAGCCACAACGCTGGTGGCCACCACGCCCGCTGCGGCTGCAGCTGCTAAGAGTGATAGCGGTACGAATGAGAATACTAGGATTTTGCAAGGACTAAAGAGTGCAAGAGAGAAAGCGAATGTAAAAGAAGCAAGTGTGCAGTGTAAAAAGTGAATGTAAAAATGGCATAGAGGAAAGTGACCCCCTGCTGGTGGAAGTGAGGAAAAGCAAAAGCCTACAGCACCTGGCATTCTGAGGTGGTCTCCAATCCAAGTACTAACCAGGCCCGGCCCTGCTTAGCTTCCGAGATCAGACGAGATCGGGCGTGTTCAGGGTGGTGTGGCCGTAGGCAGAGACAGGCCTCTCACTTACTCCTCTTCTACTTTGCAGCCTGGCTGCCGGCAGCTCTTTGCACTACTCCACGCTAGGCCTTTTTCTTCACTTTTTGCCTTCTCTTAAGGGAACTTCATATTCCAGCAGGAGCAGTGCAAGGGCTGGGGGCGGCCCTTATACCCACAGGTGTGGTTCAGCAACCAGTCACAGGCCGCAGCCGCCCTCTTTCAAAAGGGCTGGGCGCAGGGTCTGCGCAGGGCTAAGAAACCATCCCGGGGGTGAAAGAAAGAGCAAGCTGGGCCGGAGCCCGTTGTCCAGGAGTCGGCTAAGGAAGAAGGTGAGATGGTTGCCCGTGCCTGGAAGCGAAGCTGCTTTTCAGTCGGCTTCTCTTTTCCTAGGGCGCGTTGCCCTCAAAGATGTTCAGCCTGTGTTGCCCTGTAAATTGGTCTGCAGGTTACTAGCTATGGCCTCCAGCCCGGCGGGAGGCCCAGATG
>NC_134268.1:40811843-40816843 GCF_031893055.1 Leptodactylus fuscus
GGCCTCCAGCCCAGCGGGAGGCCCAGATGCTATGGAAATGAAGCCTGCTATTATTAAAAGTAAAAAGCCACAACGCTGGTGGCCACCACGCCCGCTGCGGCTGCAGCTGCTAAGAGTGATAGCGGTACGAATGAGAATACTAGGATTTTGCAAGGACTAAAGAGTGCAAGAGAGAAAGCGAATGTAAAAGAAGCAAGTGTGCAGTGTAAAAAGTGAATGTAAAAATGGCATAGAGGAGAGTGACCCCCTGCTGGTGGAAGTGAGGAAAAGCAAAAGCCTACAGCACCTGGTATTCCCAGGCGGTCTCCCATCCAAGTACTAACCAGGCCCGACCCTGCTTAGCTTCCGAGATCAGGCGTGTTCAGCGTGGTGTGGCCGTAGGCAGAGACAGGCCTCTCACTTACTCCTCTTCTACTTTGCAGCCTGGCTGCCGGCAGCTCTTTGCACTACTCCACGCTAGGCCTTTTTCTTCACTTTTTGCCTTCTCTTAAGGGAACTTCATATTCCAGCAGGAGCAGTGCAAGGGCTGGGGGCGGCCCTTATACCCACAGGTGTGGTTCAGCAACCAGTCACAGGCCGCAGCCGCCCTCTTTCAAAAGGGCTGGGCGCAGGGTCTGCGCAGGGCTAAGAAACCATCCCGGGGGTGAAAGAAAGAGCAAGCTGGGCCGGAGCCCGTTGTCCAGGAGTCGGCTAAGGAAGAAGGTGAGATGGTTGCCCGTGCCTGGAAGCGAAGCTGCTTTTCAGTCGGCTTCTCTTTTCCTTGGGCGCGTTGCCCTCAAAGATGTTCAGCCTGTGTTGCCCTGTAAATTGGTCTGCAGGTTACTAGCTATGGCCTCCAGCCCGGCGGGAGGCCCAGATGCTATGGAAATGAAGCCTGCTATTATTAAAAGTAAAAAGCCACAACGCTGGTGGCCACCACGCCCGCTGCGGCTGCAGCTGCTAAGAGTGATAGCGGTACGAATGAGAATACTAGGATTTTGCAAGGACTAAAGAGTGCAAGAGAGAAAGCGAATGTAAAAGAAGCAAGTGTGCAGTGTAAAAAGTGAATGTAAAAATGGCATAGAGGAGAGTGACCCCCTGCTGGTGGAAGTGAGGAAAAGCAAAAGCCTACAGCACCTGGTATTCCCAGGCGGTCTCCCATCCAAGTACTAACCAGGCCCCGCCCTGCTTAACTTCCGAGATCAGGCGTGTTCAGGGTGGTGTGGCCGTAGGCAGAGACAGGCCTCTCACTTACTCCTCTTCTACTTTGCAGCCTGGCTGCCGGCAGCTCTTTGCACTACTCCACGCTAGGCCTTTTTCTTCACTTTTTGCCTTCTCTTAAGGGAACTTCATATTCCAGCAGGAGCAGTGCAAGGGCTGGGGGCGGCCCTTATACCCACAGGTGTGGTTCAGCAACCAGTCACAGGCCGCAGCCGCCCTCTTTCAAAAGGGCTGGGCGCAGGGTCTGCGCAGGGCTAAGAAACCATCCCGGGGGTGAAAGAAAGAGCAAGCTGGGTCGGAGCCTGTTGTCCAGGAGTCGGCTAAGGAAGAAGGTGAGATGGTTGTCCGTACCTCGAAGCGAAGCTGCTTTTCAGTCGGCTTCTCTTTTCCTAGGGCGCGTTGCCTGCAAAGATGTTCAGCCTGTGTTGCCCTGTAAATTGGTATGCAGGTTACTAGCTATGGCTTCCAGCCCGGCGGGAGGCCCAGATGCTATGGAAATGAAGCCTGCTATTATTAAAAGTAAAAAGCCACAACGCTGGTGGCCACCACGCCCGCTGTGGCTGCAGCTGCTAAGAGTGATAGCGGTACGAATGAGAATACTAGGATTTTGCAAGGACTAAAGAGTGCAAGAGAGAAAGCGAATGTAAAAGAAGCAAGTGTGCAGTGTAAAAAGTGAATGTAAAAATGGCATAGAGGAGAGTGACCCCCTGCTGGTGGAAGTGAGGAAAAGCAAAAGCCTACAGCACCTGGCATTCTGAGGTGGTCTCCAATCCAAGTACTAACCAGGCCGACCCTGCTTAGCTTCCAAGATCAGACGAGATCGGGCGTGTTCAGGGTGGTGTGGCCGTAGGCAGAGACAGGCCTCTCACTTACTCCTCTTCTACTTTGCAGCCTGGCTGCCGTCAGCTCTTTGCACTACTCCACGCTAGGCCTTTTTCTTCACTTTTTGCCTTCTCTTAAGGGAACTTCATATTCCAGCAGGAGCAGTGCAAGGGCTGGGGACAGCCCTTATACCCACAGGTGTGGTTCAGCAACCAGTCACAGGCCGCAGCCGCCCTCTTTCAAAAGGACTGGGCGCAGGGTCTGCGCAGGGCTAAGAAACCATCCCGGGGGTGAAAGAAAGAGCAAGCTGGGCCGGAGCCCGTTGTCCAGGAGTCGGCTAAGGAAGAAGGTAAGATGGTTGCCCGTGCCTGAAAGCGAAGCTGCTTTTCAGTCGGCTTCTCTTTTCCTAGGGCGCGTTGCTTGCAAAGATGTTCAGCCTGTGTTGCCCTGTAAATTGGTCTGCAGGTTACTAGCTATGGCCTCCAGCCCGGCGGGAGGCCCAGATGCTATGGAAATGAAGCCTGCTATTATTAAAAGTAAAAAGCCACAACGCTGGTGGCCACCACGCCCGCTGCGGCTGCAGCTGCTAAGAGTGATAGCGGTACGAATGAGAATACTAGGATTTTGCAAGGACTAAAGAGTGCAAGAGAGAAAGCGAATGTAAAAGAAGCAAGTGTGCAGTGTAAAAAGTGAATGTAAAAATGGCATAGAGGAGAGTGACCCCCTGCTGGTGGAAGTGAGGAAAAGCAAAAGCCTACAGCACCTGGTATTCCCAGGCGGTCTCCCATCCAAGTACTAACCAGGCCCGGCCCTGCTTAGCTTCCGAGATCAGACGAGATCGGGCGTGTTCAGGGTGGTGTGGCCGTAGGCAGAGACAGGCCTCTCACTTACTCCTCTTCTACTTTGCAGCCTGGCTGCCGGCAGCTCTTTGCACTACTCCACGCTAGGCCTTTTTCTTCACTTTTTGCCGTCTCTTAAGGGAACTTCATATTCCAGCAGGAGCAGTGCAAGGGCTGGGGGCGGCCCTTATACCCACAGGTGTGGTTCAGCAACCAGTCACAGGCCGCAGCCGCCCTCTTTCAAAAGGGCTGGGCGCAGGGTCTGCGCAGGGCTAAGAAACCATCCCGGGGGTGAAAGAAAGAGCAAGCTGGGTCGGAGCCCGTTGTCCAGGAGTCGGCTAAGGAAGAAGGTGAGATGGCTGCCCGTGCCTGGAAGCGAAGCTGCTTTTCAGTCGGCTTCTCTTTTCCTTGGGCGCGTTGCCCTCAAAGATGTTCAGCCTGTGTTGCCCTGTAAATTGGTCTGCAGGTTACTAGCTATGGCCTCCAGCCCGGCGGGAGGCCCAGATGCTATGGAAATGAAGCCTGCTATTATTAAAAGTAAAAAGCCACAACGCTGGTGGCCACCACGCCCGCTGCGGCTGCAGCTGCTAAGAGTGATAGCGGTACGAATGAGAATACTAGGATTTTGCAAGGACTAAAGAGTGCAAGAGAGAAAGCGAATGTAAAAGAAGCAAGTGTGCAGTGTAAAAAGTGAATGTAAAAATGGCATAGAGGAGAGTGACCCCCTGCTGGTGGAAGTGAGGAAAAGCAAAAGCCTACAGCACCTGGTATTCCCAGGCGGTCTCCCATCCAAGTACTAACCAGGCCCGACCCTGCTTAGCTTCCGAGATCAGGCGTGTTCAGCGTGGTGTGGCCGTAGGCAGAGACAGGCCTCTCACTTACTCCTCTTCTACTTTGCAGCCTGGCTGCCGGCAGCTCTTTGCACTACTCCACGCTAGGCCTTTTTCTTCACTTTTTGCCTTCTCTTAAGGGAACTTCATATTCCAGCAGGAGCAGTGCAAGGGCTGGGGGCGGCCCTTATACCCACAGGTGTGGTTCAGCAACCAGTCACAGGCCGCAGCCGCCCTCTTTCAAAAGGGCTGGGCGCAGGGTCTGCGCAGGGCTAAGAAACCATCCCGGGGGTGAAAGAAAGAGCAAGCTGGGCCGGAGCCCGTTGTCCAGGAGTCGGCTAAGGAAGAAGGTGAGATGGTTGCCCGTGCCTGGAAGCGAAGCTGCTTTTCAGTCGGCTTCTCTTTTCCTTGGGCGCGTTGCCCTCAAAGATGTTCAGCCTGTGTTGCCCTGTAAATTGGTCTGCAGGTTACTAGCTATGGCCTCCAGCCCGGCGGGAGGCCCAGATGCTATGGAAATGAAGCCTGCTATTATTAAAAGTAAAAAGCCACAACGCTGGTGGCCACCACGCCCGCTGCGGCTGCAGCTGCTAAGAGTGATAGCGGTACGAATGAGAATACTAGGATTTTGCAAGGACTAAAGAGTGCAAGAGAGAAAGCGAATGTAAAAGAAGCAAGTGTGCAGTGTAAAAAGTGAATGTAAAAATGGCATAGAGGAGAGTGACCCCCTGCTGGTGGAAGTGAGGAAAAGCAAAAGCCTACAGCACCTGGTATTCCCAGGCGGTCTCCCATCCAAGTACTAACCAGGCCCGGCCCTGCTTAGCTTCCGAGATCAGGTGTGTTCAGGGTGGTGTGGCCGTAGGCAGAGACAGGCCTCTCACTTACTCCTCTTCTATTTTGCAGCCTGGCTGCCGGCAGCTCTTTGCACTACTCCACGCTAGGCCTTTTTCTTCACTTTTTGCCTTCTCTTAAGGGAACTTCATATTCCAGCAGGAGCAGTGCAAGGGCTGGGGGCGGCCCTTATACCCACAGGTGTGGTTCAGCAACCAGTCACAGGCCGCAGCCGCCCTCTTTCAAAAGGGCTGGGCGCAGGGTCTGCTCAGGGCTAAGAAACCATCCCGGGTGTGAAAGAAAGAGCAAGCTGGGCCGGAGCCCGTTGTCCAGGAGTCGGCTAAGGAAGAAGGTGAGATGGTTGCCCGTGCCTGGAAGCGAAGCTGCTTTTCAGTCGGCTTCTCTTTTCCTTGGGCGCGTTGCCCTCAAAGATGTTCAGCCTGTGTTGCCCTGTAAATTGGTCTGCAGGTTACTAGCTATG
>NC_134268.1:40824343-40829343 GCF_031893055.1 Leptodactylus fuscus
AGATGTTCAGCCTGTGTTGCCCTGTAAATTGGTCTGCAGGTTACTAGCTATGGCCTCCAGCCGGGCGGGTGGCCCAGATGCTATGGAAATTAAGCCTGCTATTATTAAAAGTAAAAAGCCACAACGCTGGTGGCCACCACGCCCGCTGCAGCTGCAGCTGCTAAGAGTGATAGCGGTACGAATGAGAATACTAGGATTTTGCAAGGAATAAAGAGTGCAAGAGAGAAAGCGAATGTAAAAGAAGCAAGTGTGCAGTGTAAAAAGTGAATGTAAAAATGGCATAGAGGAGAGTTACCCCCTGCTGTTGGAAGTGAGGAAAAGCAAAAGCCTACAGCACCTGGTATTCCCAGGCAGTCTCCCATCCAAGTACTAACCAGGCCCAACCCTGCTTAGCTTCCAAAATCAGATGAGATCGGGCGTTTTCAGGGTGGTGTGGCCGCAGGCAGAGACAGGCGTCTCACTTACTCCTCTTCTACTTTGCAGCCTGGCTGCCGGCAGCTCTTTGCACTACTCCAAGCTAGGCCTTTTACTTCACTTTTTGCCTTCTCTTAAGGGAACTTCATATTCCAGCAGGAGCAGTGCAAGGGCTGGGGGCGGCCCTTATACCCACAGGTGTGGTTCAGCAACCAGTCACAGGCCGCAGCCGCCCTCTTTCAAAAGGGCTGGGCGCAGGGTCTGCGCAGGGCTAAGAAACCATCCCGGGGGTGAAAGAAAGAGCAAGCTGGGCCGGAGCCCGTTGTCCAGGAGTCGGCTAAGAAAGAAGGTGAGATGGTTGCCCGTGCCTGGAAGCGAAGCTGCTTTTCAGTCGGCTTCTCTTTTCCTAGGGCGCGTTGCCTGCAAAGATGTTCAGCCTGTGTTGCCCTGTAAATTGGTCTGCAGGTTACTAGCTATGGCCTCCAGCCCGGCGGGAGGCCCAGATGCTATGGAAATGAAGCCTGCTATTATTAAAAGTAAAAAGCCACAACGCTGGTGGCCACCACGCCCGCTGCGGCTGCAGCTGCTAAGAGTGATAGAGGTACGAATGAGAATACTAGGATTTTGCAAGGACTAAAGAGTGCAAGAGAGAAAGCGAATGTAAAAGAAGCAAGGGTGCAGTGTAAAAAGTGAATGTAAAAATGGCATAGAGGAGAGTGACCCCCTGCTGGTGGAAGTGAGGAAAAGCAAAAGCCTACAGCACCTGGTATTCCCGGGCGGTCTCCCATCCAAGTACTAACCAGGCCCGACCCTGCTTAGCTTCCGAGATCAGACGAGATCGGGCGTGTTCAGGGTGGTGTGGCCGTAGGCAGAGACAAGCCTCTCACTTACTCCTCTTCTACTTTGCAGCCTGGCTGCCGGCAGCTCTTTGCACTACTCCAAGCTAGGCCTTTTACTTAACTTTTTGCCTTCTCTTAACTGAACTTTATATTCCAGCAGGAGCAGTGCAAGGACTGGGGGCGGCCCTTATACCCACAGGTGTGGTTCAGCAACCAGTCACAGGCCGCAGCCGCCCTCTTTCAAAAGGGCTGGGCGCAGGGTCTGCGCAGGGCTAAGAAACCATCCCGGGGGTGAAAGAAAGAGCAAGCTGGGCCGGAGCCCGTTGTCCAGGAGTCGGCTGAGGAAGAAGGTGAGATGGTTGCCCGTGCCTGGAAGCGAAGCTGCTTTTCAGTCGGCTTCTCTTTTCCTAGGGCGCAAAGATGTTCAGCCTGTGTTGCCCTGTAAATTGGTCTGCAGGTTACTAGCTATGGCATCCAGCCCGGCGGGAGGCCCAGATGCTATGGAAATGAAGCCTGCTATTATTAAAAGTAAAATGCCACAACGCTGGTGGCCACCATGCCCGCTGCGGCTGCAGCTGCTAAGAGTGATAGCGGTACGAATGAGAATACTAGGATTTTGCAAGGACTAAAGAGTGCAAGAGAGAAAGCGAATGTAAAAGAAGCAAGTGTGCAGTGTAAAAAGTGAATGTAAAAATGGCATAGAGGAGAGTGACCCCCTGCTGGTGGAAGTGAGGAAAAGCAAAAGCCTACAGCACCTGGTATTCCCAGGCGGTCTCCCATCAAAGTACTAACCAGGCCCGACCCTGCTTAGCTTCCGAGATCGGGCGTGTTCAGGGTGGTGTGGCCGTAGGCAGAGACAGGCCTCTCACTTACTCCTCTTCTACTTTGCAGCCTGGCTGCCGGCAGCTCTTTGCACTACTCCACGCTAAGCCTTTTTCTTCACTTTTTGCCTTCTCTTAAGGGAACTTCATATTCCAGCAGGAGCAGTGCAAGGGCTGGGGGCGGCCCTTATACCCACAGGTGTGGTTCAGCAACCAGTCACAGGCCGCAGCCGCCCTCTTTCAAAAGGGCTGGGCGCAGGGTCTGCGCAGGGCTAAGAAACCATCCCGGGGGTGAAAGAAAGAGCAAGCTGGGCCGGAGCCCGTTGTCCAGGAGTCGGCTAAGGAAGAAGGTGAGATGGTTGCCCGTGCCTGGAAGCAAAGCTGCTTTTCAGTCGGCTTCTCTTTTCCTAGGGCGTGTTGCCTGCAAAGATGTTCAGCCTGTGTTGCCCTGTAAATTGGTCTGCAGGTTACTAGCTATGGCCTCCAGCCCGGCGGGAGGCCCAGATGCTATGGAAATGAAGCCTGCTATTATTAAAAGTAAAAAGCCACAACGCTGGTGGCCACCACGCCCGCTGCGGCTGCAGCTGCAGCTGCTAAGAGTGATAGCGATACGAATGAGAATACTAGGATTTTGCAAGGACTAAAGAGTGCAAGAGAGAAAGCGAATGTAAAAGAAGCAAGTGTGCAGTGTAAAAAGTGAATGTAAAAATGGCATAGAGGAGAGTGACCCCCTGCTGGTGGAAGTGAGGAAAAGCAAAAGCCTACAGCACCTGGTATTCCCAGGCGGTCTCCCATCCAAATACTAACCAGGCCCGACCCTGCTTAGCTTCCGAGATCAGACAAGATCGGGCGTGTTCAGGGTGGTGTGGCTGTAGGCAGAGTCAAGCTTCTCACTTACTCCTCTTCTACTTTGCAGCCTGGCTGCCGACAGCTCTTTGCACTACTCCACGCTCGGCCTTTTTCTTCACTTTTTGCCTTCTCTTAAGAGAACTTCATATTCCAGCAGGAGCAGTGCAAGGGCTGGTGGCGGCCCTTATACCCACAGGTGTGGTTCAGCAACCAGTCACAGGCCGCAGCCGCCCTCTTTCAAAAGGGCTGGGCGCAGGGTCTGCGCAGGGCTAAGAAACCATCCCGGGGGTGAAAGAAAGAGCAAGCTGGGCCGGAGCCCGTTGTCCAGGAGTCGGCTAAGGAAGAAGGTGAGATGGTTGCCCGTGCCTGGAAGCGAAGCTGCTTTTCAATCGGCTTCTCTTTTCCTAGGACGCGTTGCCTGCAAAGATGTTCAGCCTGTGTTGCCCTGTAAATTGGTCTGCAGGTTACTAGCTATGGCCTCCAGCCCGGCGGGAGGCCCAGATGCTATGGAAATGAAGCCTGCTATTATTAAAAGTAAAAAGCCACAACGCTGGTGGCCACCACGCCCGCTGCGGCTGCAGCTGCTAAGAGTGATAGAGGTAAGAATGAGAATACTAGGATTTTGCAAGGACTAAAAAGTGCAAGAGAGAAAGCGAATGTAAAAGAAGCAAGTGTGCAGTGTAAAAAGTGAATGTAAAAATGGCATAGAGGAGAGTGACCCCCTGCTGGTGGAAGTGAGGAAAAGCAAAAGCCTACAGCACCTGGTATTCCCAGGCGGTCTCCCATCCAAGTACTAACCAGGCCCGACCCTGCTTAGCTTCCAAGATCAGACGAGATCGAGTATGTTCAGGGTGGTGTGGCCGTAGGCGGAGACAGGCCTCTCACTTACTCCTCTTCTACTTTGCAGCCTGGCTGCCGGCAGCTCTTTGCACTACTCCACGCTAAGCCTTTTTCTTCACTTTTTGCCTTCTCTTAAGGGAACTTCATATTCCAGCAGGAGCAGTGCAAGGGCTGGGGGCGGCCCTTATACCCACAGGTGTGGTTCAGCAACCAGTCACAGGCCGAAGCCGCCCTCTTTCAAAAGGGCTGGGCGCAGGGTCTGCGCAGGGCTAAGAAACCATCCCGGGGGTGAAAGAAAGAGCAAGCTGGGCCGGAGCCCGTTGTCCAGGAGTCGGCTGAGGAAGAAGGTGAGATGGTTGCCCGTGCCTGGAAGCGAAGCTGCTTTTCAGTCGGCTTCTCTTTTCCTAGGGCGCGTTGCCTGCAAAGATGTTCAGCCTGTGTTGCCCTGTAAATTGGTCTGCAGGTTACTAGCTATGGCCTCCAGCCCGGCGGGAGGCCCAGATGCTATGGAAATGAAGCCTGCTATTATTAAAAGTAAAAAGCCACAACGCTGGTGGCCACCATGCCCGCTGCGGCTGCAGCTGCTAAGAGTGATAGCGGTACGAATGAGAATACTAGGATTTTGCAAGGACTAAAGAGTGCAAGAGAGAAAGCGAATGTAAAAGAAGCAAGTGTGCAGTGTAAAAAGTGAATGTAAAAATGGCATAGAGGAGAGTGACCCCCTGCTGGTGGAAGTGAGGAAAAGCAAAAGCCTACAGCACCTGGTATTCCCAGGCGGTCTCCCATCCAAGTACTAACCAGGCCCGACCCTTCTTAGCTTCCAAGATCAGACGAGATCGGGCGTGTTCAGGGTGGTGTGGCCGTAGGCAGAGACAGGCCTCTCACTTACTCCTCTTCTACTTTGCAGCCTGGCTGACGGCAGCTCTTTGCACTACTCCACGCTAGGCCTTTTTCTTCACTTTTTGCCTTCTCTTAAGGGAACTTCATATTCCAGCAGGAGCAGTGCAAGGGCTGGGGGCGGCCCTTATACCCACAGGTGTGGTTCAGCAACCAGTCACAGGCCGCAGCCGCCCTCTTTCAAAAGGGCTGGGCGCAGGGTCTGCGCAGGGCTAAGAAACCATCCCGGGGGTGAAAGAAAGAGCAAGCTGGGCCGGAGCCCGTTGTCCAGGAGTCGGCTAAGGAAGAAGGTGAGATGGTTGCCCGTGCCTGAAAGCGAAGCTGCTTTTCAGTCGGCTTC
>NC_134268.1:40834343-40836843 GCF_031893055.1 Leptodactylus fuscus
GGAAGCGAAGCTGCTTTTCAGTCGGCTTCTCTTTTCCTAGGGCGCGTTGCCTGCAAAGATGTTCAGCCTGTGTTGCCCTGTAAATTGGTCTGCAGGTTACTAGCTATGGCCTCCAGCCCGGCGGGAGGCCCAGATGCTATGGAAATGAAGCCTGCTATTATTAAAAGTAAAAAGCCACAACGCTGGTGGCCACCATGCCCGCTGCGGCTGCAGCTGCTAAGAGTGATAGCGGTACGAATGAGAATACTAGGATTTTGCAAGGACTAAAGAGTGCAAGAGAGAAAGCGAATGTAAAAGAAGCAAGTGTGCAGTGTAAAAAGTGAATGTAAAAATGGCATAGAGGAGAGTGACCCCCTGCTGGTGGAAGTGAGGAAAAGCAAAAGCCTACAGCACCTGGTATTCCCAGGCGGTCTCCCATCAAAGTACTAACCAGGCCCGACCCTGCTTAGCTTCCGAGATCGGGCGTGTTCAGGGTGGTGTGGCCGTAGGCAGAGACAAGCTTCTCACTTACTCCTCTTCTACTTTGCAGCCTGGCTGCCGGCAGCTCTTTGCACTACTCCACGCTAAGCCTTTTTCTTCACTTTTTGCCTTCTCTTAAGGGAACTTCATATTCCAGCAGGAGCAGTGCAAGGGCTGGGGGCGGCCCTTATACCCACAGGTGTGGTTCAGCAACCAGTCACAGGCCGCAGCCGCCCTCTTTCAAAACGGCTGGGCGCAGGGTCTGCGCAGGGCTAAGAAACCATCCCGGGGGTGAAAGAAAGAGCAAGCTGGGCCGGAGCCCGTTGTCCAGGAGTCGGCTGAGGAAGAAGGTGAGATGGTTGCCCGTGCCTGGAAGCGAAGCTGCTTTTCAGTCGGCTTCTCTTTTCCTAGGGCGCGTTGCCTGCAAAGATGTTCAGCCTGTGTTGCCCTGTAAATTGGTCTGCAGGTTACTAGCTATGGCCTCCAGCCCGGCGGGAGGCCCAGATGCTATGGAAATGAAGCCTGCTATTATTAAAAGTAAAAAGCCACAACGCTGGTGGCCACCACGCCCGCTGCGGCTGCAGCTGCAGCTGCTAAGAGTGATAGCGATACGAATGAGAATACTAGGATTTTGCAAGGACTAAAGAGTGCAAGAGAGAAAGCGAATGTAAAAGAAGCAAGTGTGCAGTGTAAAAAGTGAATGTAAAAATGGCATAGAGGAGAGTGACCCCCTGCTGGTGGAAGTGAGGAAAAGCAAAAGCCTACAGCACCTGGTATTCCCAGGCGGTCTCCCATCCAAATACTAACCAGGCCCGACCCTGCTTAGCTTCCGAGATCAGACAAGATCGGGCGTGTTCAGGGTGGTGTGGCCGTAGGCAGAGACAAGCTTCTCACTTACTCCTCTTCTACTTTGCAGCCTGGCTGCCGACAGCTCTTTGCACTACTCCACGCTCGGCCTTTTTCTTCACTTTTTGCCTTCTCTTAAGAGAACTTCATATTCCAGCAGGAGCAGTGCAAGGGCTGGGGGCGGCCCTTATACCCACAGGTGTGGTTCAGCAACCAGTCACAGGCCGCAGCCGCCCTCTTTCAAAAGGGCTGGGCGCAGGGTCTGCGCAGGGCTAAGAAACCATCCCGGGGGTGAAAGAAAGAGCAAGCTGGGCCGGAGCCCGTTGTCCAGGAGTCGGCTAAGGAAGAAGGTGAGATGGTTGCCCGTGCCTGGAAGCGAAGCTGCTTTTCAATCGGCTTCTCTTTTCCTAGGACGCGTTGCCTGCAAAGATGTTCAGCCTGTGTTGCCCTGTAAATTGGTCTGCAGGTTACTAGCTATGGCCTCCAGCCCGGCGGGAGGCCCAGATGCTATGGAAATGAAGCCTGCTATTATTAAAAGTAAAAAGCCACAACGCTGGTGGCCACCACGCCCGCTGCGGCTGCAGCTGCTAAGAGTGATAGAGGTAAGAATGAGAATACTAGGATTTTGCAAGGACTAAAAAGTGCAAGAGAGAAAGCGAATGTAAAAGAAGCAAGTGTGCAGTGTAAAAAGTGAATGTAAAAATGGCATAGAGGAGAGTGACCCCCTGCTGGTGGAAGTGAGGAAAAGCAAAAGCCTACAGCACCTGGTATTCCCAGACGGTCTCCCATCCAAGTACTATCCAGGCCCGACCCTGCTTAGCTTCCAAGATCAGACGAGATCGAGTATGTTCAGGGTGGTGTGGCCGTAGGCACAGACAGGCCTCTCACTTACTCCTCTTCTACTTTGCAGCCTGGCTGCCGGCAGCTCTTTGCACTACTCCACGCTAAGCCTTTTTCTTCACTTTTTGCCTTCTCTTAAGGGAACTTCATATTCCAGCAGGAGCAGTGCAAGGGCTGGGGGCGGCCCTTATACCCACAGGTGTGGTTCAGCAACCAGTCACAGGCCGAAGCCGCCCTCTTTCAAAAGGGCTGGGCGCAGGGTCTGCGCAGGGCTAAGAAACCATCCCGGGGGTGAAAGAAAGAGCAAGCTGGGCCGGAGCCCGTTGTCCAGGAGTCGGCTGAGGAAGAAGGTGAG
>NC_134268.1:40841843-40844343 GCF_031893055.1 Leptodactylus fuscus
CCGTTGTCCAGGAGTCGGCTAAGGAAGAAGGTGAGATGGTTGCCCGTGCCAGGAAGCGAAGCTACTTTTCAGTCGGCTTCTCTTTTCCTAGGGCGCGTTGCCTGCAAAGATGTTCAGCCTGTGTTGCCCTGTAAATTGGTCTGCAGGTTACTAGCTATGGCCTCCAGCCGGGCGAGAGGCCCAGATGCTATGGAAATGAAGCCTGCTATTATTAAAAGTAAAAAGCCACAACGCTGGTGGCCACCACGCCCGCTGCGGCTGCAGCTGCAGCTGCTAAGAGTGATAGCGGTACGAATGAGAATACTAGGATTTTGCAAGGACTAAAGAGTGCAAGAGAGAAAGCGAATGTAAAAGAAGCAAGTGTGCAGTGTAAAAAGTGAATGTAAAAATGGCATAGAGGAGAGTGACCCCCTGCTGGTGGAAGTGAGGAAAAGCAAAAGCCTACAGCACCTGGTATTCCCAGGCGGTCTCCCATCCAAGTACTAAGCAGGCCCGACCCTGCTTAGCTTCCGAGATCAGACGAGATATGGCGTGTTCAGGGTGGTGTGGCCGTAGGCAGAGACAGGTCTCTCACTTACTCCTCTTCTACTTTGCAGCCTGGCTGCCGGCAGCTCTTTGCACTACTCCATGCTAGGCCTTTTTCTTCACTTTTTGCCTTCTCTTAAGGGAACTTCATATTCCAGCAGGAGCAGTGCAAGGGCTGGGGGCGGCCCTTATACCCACAGGTGTGGTTCAGCAACCAGTCATAGGGCGCAGCCGTACTCTTTCAAAAGGGCTGGGCGCAGGGTCTGCGCAGGGCTAAGAAACCATCCCGGGGTGAAAGAAAGAGCAAGCTGGGCCGGAGCCCGTTGTCCAGGAGTCGGCTAAGGAAGAAAGTGAGATGGTTGCCCGTGCCTGGAAGCGAAGCTGCTTTTCAGTCGGCTTCTCTTTTCCTAGGGCGCGTTACCTGCAAAGATGTTCAGCCTGTGTTGCCCTGTAAATTGGTCTGCAGGTTACTAGCTATGGCCTCCTGCCCGGTTGGAGGCCCAGATGCTATGGAAATGAAGCCTGCTATTATTAAAAGTAAAAAGCCACAACGCTGGTGGCCACCATGCAGGCTGCGGCTGCAGCTGCTAAGAGTGATAGCGGTACGAATGAGAATACTAGGATTTTGCAAGGACTAAAGAGTGCAAGAGAGAAAGCGAATGTAAAAGAAGCAAGTGTGCAGTGTAAAAAGTGAATGTAAAAATGGCATAGAGGAGAGTGACCCCCTGCTGGTGGAAGTGAGGAAAAGCAAAAGCCTACAGCACCTGGTATTCCCAGGCGGTCTCCCATCCAAGTACTAACCAGGCCCAACCCTGCTTAGCTTCCAAGATCAGCCGAGATCGGGCGTGTTCAGGGTAGTGTGGCCGTAGGCAGAGACAGGCGTCTCACTTACTCCTCTTCTACTTTGCAGCCTGGCTGCCGGCAGCTCTTTGCACTACTCCAAGCTAGGCCTTTTACTTCACTTTTTGCCTTCTCTTAAGGGAACTTCATATTCCAGCAGGAGCAGTGCAAGGGCTGGGGGCGGCCCTTATACCCACAGGTGTGGTTCAGCAACCAGTCACAAGCCGCAGCCGCCCTCTTTCAAAAGGGCTGGGCGCAGGGTCTGCGCAGGGCTAAGAAACCATCCCGGGGGTGAAAGAAAGAGCAAGCTGGGCCGGAGCCCGTTGTCCAGGAGTCGGCTAAGGAAGAAGGTGAGATGATTGCCCGTGCCTGGAAGCGAAGCTGCTTTTCAGTCGGCTTCTCTTTTCCTAGGGCGCGTTGCCTGCAAAGATGTTCAGCCTGTGTTGCCCTGTAAATTGGTCTGCAGGTTACTAGCTATGGATTCCAGCCCGGCGGGAGGCCCAGATGCTATGGAAATGAAGCCTGCTATTAATAAAAGTAAAAAGCCACAACGCTGGTGGCCACCACGCCCGCTGCAGCTGCAGCTGCTAAGAGTGATAGCAATACGAATGAGAATACTAGGATTTTGCAAGGACTAAAGAGTGCAAGAGAGAAAGCGAATGTAAAAGAAGCAAGTGTGCAGTGTAAAAAGTGAATGTAAAAATGGTATAGAGGAGAGTGACCCCTGCTGGTGGAAGTGAGGAAAAGCGAAAGCCTACAGCACCTGGTATTCCCAGGCGGTCTCCCATCAAAGTACTAACCAGGCCCGAACCTGCTTAACTTACGAGATCAGACGAGATCGGGCGTGTTCAGGGTGGTGTGGCCGTAGGCAGAGACAGGCCTCTCACTTACTCCTCTTCTACTTTGCAGCCTGGCTGCCGGCAGCTCTTTGCACTACTCAACGCTAGGCCTTTTTCTTCACTTTTTGCCTTTTCTTAAGGGAACTTCATATTCCAGCAGGAGCAGTGCAAGGGCTGGGGGCGGCCCTTATACCCACAGGTGTGGTTCAGCAACCAGTCACAGGCCGCAGCCGCCCTCTTTCAAAAGGGCTGGGCGCAGGGTCTACGCAGGGCTAAGAAACCACCCCGGGGGTGAA
>NC_134268.1:40851843-40854343 GCF_031893055.1 Leptodactylus fuscus
CCTCTTTCAAAAGGGCTGGGCGCAGGGTCTACGCAGGGCTAAGAAACCACCCCGGGGGTGAAAGAAAGAGCAAGCTGGGCCGGAGCCCGTTGTCCAGGAGTTGGCTAAGGAAGAAGGTGAGATGGTTGCCCGTGCCAGGAAGCGAAGCTACTTTTCAGTCGGCTTCTCTTTTCCTAGGGCGCGTTGCCTGCAAAGATGTTCAGCCTGTGTTGCCCTGTAAATTGGTCTGCAGGTTACTAGCTATGGCCTCCAGCCGGGCGGGAGGCCCAGATGCTATGGAAATTAAGCCTGCTATTATTAAAAGTAAAAAGCCACAACGCTGGTGGCCACCACGCCCGCTGCGGCTGCAGCTGCAGCTGCTAAGAGTGATAGCGGTACGAATGAGAATACTAGGATTTTGCAAGGACTAAAGAGTGCAAGAGAGAAAGCGAATGTAAAAGAAGCAAGTGTGCAGTGTAAAAAGTGAATGTAAAAATGGCATAGAGGAGAGTGACCCCCTGCTGGTGGAAGTGAGGAAAAGCAAAAGCCTACAGCACCTGGTATTCCCAGGCGGTCTCCCATCCAAGTACTAAGCAGGCCCGACCCTGCTTAGCTTCCGAGATCAGACGAGATATGGCGTGTTCAGGGTGGTGTGGCCGTAGGCAGAGACAGGCCTCTCACTTACTCCTCTTCTACTTTGCAGCCTGGCTGCCGGCAGCTCTTTGCACTACTCCATGCTAGGCCTTTTTCTTCACTTTTTGCCTTCTCTTAAGGGAACTTCATATTCCAGCAGGAGCAGTGCAAGGGCTGGGGGCGGCCCTTATACCCACAGGTGTGGTTCAGCAACCAGTCATAGGGCGCAGCCGTACTCTTTCAAAAGGGCTGGGCGCAGGGTCTGCGCAGGGCTAAGAAACCATCCCGGGGTGAAAGAAAGAGCAAGCTGGGCCGGAGCCCGTTGTCCAGGAGTCGGCTAAGGAAGAAAGTGAGATGGTTGCCCGTGCCTGGAAGCGAAGCTGCTTTTCAGTCGGCTTCTCTTTTCCTAGGGCGCGTTACCTGCAAAGATGTTCAGCCTGTGTTGCCCTGTAAATTGGTCTGCAGGTTACTAGCTATGGCCTCCAGCCCGGTGGGAGGCCCAGATGCTATGGAAATGAAGCCTGCTATTATTAAAAGTAAAAAGCCACAACGCTGGTGGCCACCATGCAGGCTGCGGCTGCAGCTGCTAAGAGTGATAGCGGTACGAATGAGAATACTAGGATTTTGCAAGGACTAAAGAGTGCAAGAGAGAAAGCGAATGTAAAAGAAGCAAGTGTGCAGTGTAAAAAGTGAATGTAAAAATGGCATAGAGGAGAGTGACCCCCTGCTGGTGGAAGTGAGGAAAAGCAAAAGCCTACAGCACCTGGTATTCCCAGGCGGTCTCCCATCCAAGTACTAACCAGGACCGACCCTGCTTAGCTTCCGAGATCAGACGAGATCGGGTATGTTCAGGGTGGTGTGGCCGTAGGCAGAGACAGGCCTCTCACTTACTCCTCTTCTACTTTGCAGTCTGGCTGCCAGCAGCTCTTTGCACTACTCCACGCTAGGCCTTTTTCTTCACTTTTTGCCTTCTCTTAAGGGAACTTCATATTCCAGCAGGAGCAGTGCAAGGGCTGGGGGCGGCCCTTATACCCACAGGTGTGGTTCAGCAACCAGTCACAGGCTGCAGCCGCCCTCTTTCAAAAGGGCTGGGCGCAGGGTCTGCGCAGGGCTAAGAAACCATCCCGGGGGTGAAAGAAAGAGCAAGCTGGGCCGGAGCCCGTTGTCCAGGAGTCGGCTAAGGAAGAAGGTGAGATGGTTGCCCGTGCCTGGAAGCGAAGCTGCTTTTCAGTCGGCTTCTCTTTTCCTAGGGCGCGTTGCCTGCAAAGATGTTCAGCCTGTGTTGCCCTGTAAATTGGTCTGCAGGTTACTAGCTATGGCCTCCAGTCCGGCGGGAGGCCCAGATGCTATGGAAATGAAGCCTGCTATTATTAAAAGTAAAAAGCCACAACGCTGGTGGCCACCACGCCCGCTGTGGCTGCAGCTGCTAAGAGTGATAGAGGTACGAATGAGAATACTAGGATTTTGCAAGGACTAAAGAGTGCAAGAGAGAAAGCGAATGTAAAAGAAGCAAGTGTGCAGTGTAAAAAGTGAATGTAAAAATGGCATAGAGGAGAGTGACCCCCTGCTGGTGGAAGTGAGGAAAAGCAAAAGCTTACAGCACCTGCTATTCCCAGACGGTCTCCCATCCAAGTACTAACCAGGCCCGACCCTGCTTAGCTTCCAAGATCAGACGAGATCGGGCGTGTTCAGGGTGGTGTGGCAATAGGCAAAGACAAGCCTCTCACTTACTCCTCTTCTACTTTGCAGCCTGGCTGACGGCAGCTCTTTGCACTACTCCACGCTAGGCCTTTTTCTTCACTTTTTGCCTTCTCTTAAGGGAACTTCATATTCCAGCAGGAGCAGTGCAAGGGCTGGGGGCGGCCCTTATACCCACAGGTGTGGTTCA
>NC_134268.1:40859343-40864343 GCF_031893055.1 Leptodactylus fuscus
GCTGGGGGCGGCCCTTATACCCACAGGTGTGGTTCAGCAACCAGTCACAGGCCGCAGCCGCCCTCTTTCAAAAGGGCTGGGCGCAGGGTCTACGCAGGGCTAAGAAACCACCCCGGGGGTGAAAGAAAGAGCAAGCTGGGCCGGAGCCCGTTGTCCAGGAGTTGGCTAAGGAAGAAGGTGAGATGGTTGCCCGTGCCAGGAAGCGAAGCTACTTTTCAGTCGGCTTCTCTTTTCCTAGGGCGCGTTGCCTGCAAAGATGTTCAGCCTGTGTTGCCCTGTAAATTGGTCTGCAGGTTACTAGCTATGGCCTCCAGCCGGGCGGGAGGCCCAGATGCTATGGAAATTAAGCCTGCTATTATTAAAAGTAAAAAGCCACAACGCTGGTGGCCACCACGCCCGCTGCGGCTGCAGCTGCAGCTGCTAAGAGTGATAGCGGTACGAATGAGAATACTAGGATTTTGCAAGGACTAAAGAGTGCAAGAGAGAAAGCGAATGTAAAAGAAGCAAGTGTGCAGTGTAAAAAGTGAATGTAAAAATGGCATAGAGGAGAGTGACCCCCTGCTGGTGGAAGTGAGGAAAAGCAAAAGCCTACAGCACCTGGTATTCCCAGGCGGTCTCCCATCCAAGTACTAAGCAGGCCCGACCCTGCTTAGCTTCCGAGATCAGACGAGATATGGCGTGTTCAGGGTGGTGTGGCCGTAGGCAGAGACAGGCCTCTCACTTACTCCTCTTCTACTTTGCAGCCTGGCTGCCGGCAGCTCTTTGCACTACTCCATGCTAGGCCTTTTTCTTCACTTTTTGCCTTCTCTTAAGGGAACTTCATATTCCAGCAGGAGCAGTGCAAGGGCTGGGGGCGGCCCTTATACCCACAGGTGTGGTTCAGCAACCAGTCATAGGGCGCAGCCGTACTCTTTCAAAAGGGCTGGGCGCAGGGTCTGCGCAGGGCTAAGAAACCATCCCGGGGTGAAAGAAAGAGCAAGCTGGGCCGGAGCCCGTTGTCCAGGAGTCGGCTAAGGAAGAAAGTGAGATGGTTGCCCGTGCCTGGAAGCGAAGCTGCTTTTCAGTCGGCTTCTCTTTTCCTAGGGCGCGTTACCTGCAAAGATGTTCAGCCTGTGTTGCCCTGTAAATTGGTCTGCAGGTTACTAGCTATGGCCTCCAGCCCGGTGGGAGGCCCAGATGCTATGGAAATGAAGCCTGCTATTATTAAAAGTAAAAAGCCACAACGCTGGTGGCCACCATGCAGGCTGCGGCTGCAGCTGCTAAGAGTGATAGCGGTACGAATGAGAATACTAGGATTTTGCAAGGACTAAAGAGTGCAAGAGAGAAAGCGAATGTAAAAGAAGCAAGTGTGCAGTGTAAAAAGTGAATGTAAAAATGGCATAGAGGAGAGTGACCCCCTGCTGGTGGAAGTGAGGAAAAGCAAAAGCCTACAGCACCTGGTATTCCCAGGCGGTCTCCCATCCAAGTACTAACCAGGACCGACCCTGCTTAGCTTCCGAGATCAGACGAGATCGGGTATGTTCAGGGTGGTGTGGCCGTAGGCAGAGACAGGCCTCTCACTTACTCCTCTTCTACTTTGCAGTCTGGCTGCCAGCAGCTCTTTGCACTACTCCACGCTAGGCCTTTTTCTTCACTTTTTGCCTTCTCTTAAGGGAACTTCATATTCCAGCAGGAGCAGTGCAAGGGCTGGGGGCGGCCCTTATACCCACAGGTGTGGTTCAGCAACCAGTCACAGGCTGCAGCCGCCCTCTTTCAAAAGGGCTGGGCGCAGGGTCTGCGCAGGGCTAAGAAACCATCCCGGGGGTGAAAGAAAGAGCAAGCTGGGCCGGAGCCCGTTGTCCAGGAGTCGGCTAAGGAAGAAGGTGAGATGGTTGCCCGTGCCTGGAAGCGAAGCTGCTTTTCAGTCGGCTTCTCTTTTCCTAGGGCGCGTTGCCTGCAAAGATGTTCAGCCTGTGTTGCCCTGTAAATTGGTCTGCAGGTTACTAGCTATGGCCTCCAGTCCGGCGGGAGGCCCAGATGCTATGGAAATGAAGCCTGCTATTATTAAAAGTAAAAAGCCACAACGCTGGTGGCCACCACGCCCGCTGTGGCTGCAGCTGCTAAGAGTGATAGAGGTACGAATGAGAATACTAGGATTTTGCAAGGACTAAAGAGTGCAAGAGAGAAAGCGAATGTAAAAGAAGCAAGTGTGCAGTGTAAAAAGTGAATGTAAAAATGGCATAGAGGAGAGTGACCCCCTGCTGGTGGAAGTGAGGAAAAGCAAAAGCTTACAGCACCTGCTATTCCCAGACGGTCTCCCATCCAAGTACTAACCAGGCCCGACCCTGCTTAGCTTCCAAGATCAGACGAGATCGGGCGTGTTCAGGGTGGTGTGGCAATAGGCAAAGACAAGCCTCTCACTTACTCCTCTTCTACTTTGCAGCCTGGCTGACGGCAGCTCTTTGCACTACTCCACGCTAGGCCTTTTTCTTCACTTTTTGCCTTCTCTTAAGGGAACTTCATATTCCAGCAGGAGCAGTGCAAGGGCTGGGGGCGGCCCTTATACCCACAGGTGTGGTTCAGCAACCAGTCACAGGCCGCAGCCGCCCTCTTTCAAAAGGGCTGGGCGCAGGGTCTGCGCAGGGCTAAGAAACCATTCCGGGGGTGAAAGAAAGAGCAAGCTGGGCCGGAGCCCGTTGTCCAGGAGTCGGCTAAGGAAGAAGGTGAGATGGTTGCCCGTGCCTGGAAGCGAAGCTGCTTTTCAGTCGGCTTCTCTTTTCTTAGGGCGCGTTGCCTGCAAAGATGTTCAGCCTGTGTTGCCCTGTAAATTGGTCTGCAGGTTACTAGCTATGGCCTCCAGCCCGGAGGGAGGCCCAGATGCTATGGAAATGAAGCCTGCTATTATTAAAAGTAAAAAGCCACAACGCTGGTGGCCACCATGCCCGCTGCGGCTGCAGCTGCTAAGAGTGATAGCGGTACGAATGAGAATACTAGGATTTTGCAAGGACTAAAGAGTGCAAGAGAGAAAGCGAATGTAAAAGAAGCAAGTGTGCAGTGTAAAAAGTGAATGTAAAAATGGCATAGAGGAGAGTGACCCCCTGCTGGTGGAAGTGAGGAAAAGCAAAAGCCTACAGCACCTGGTATTCCCAGGCGGTCTCCCATCCAAGTACTAACCAGGCCCGACCCTGCTTAGCTTCCGAGATCAGACGAGATCGGGTATGTTCAGGGTGGTGTGGCCGTAGGCAGAGACAGGCCTCTCACTTACTCCTCTTCTACTTTGCAGTCTGGCTGCCAGCAGCTCTTTGCACTACTCCACGCTAGGCCTTTTTCTTCACTTTTTGCCTTCTCTTAAGGGAACTTCATATTCCAGCAGGAGCAGTGCAAGGGCTGGGGGCGGCCCTTATACCCACAGGTGTGGTTCAGCAACCAGTCACAGGCCGCAACCGCCCTCTTTCAAAAGGGCTGGGCGCAGGGTCTGCGCAGGGCTAAGAAACCATCCCGGGGGTGAAAGAAAGAGCAAGCTGGGCCGGAGCCCGTTGTCCAGGAGTCGGCTAAGGAAGAAGGTGAGATGGTTGCCCGTGCCTGGAAGCGAAGCTGCTTTTCAGTCGGCTTCTCTTTTCCTAGGGCGCGTTGCCTGCAAAGATGTTCAGCCTGTGTTGCCCTGTAAATTGGTCTGCAGGTTACTAGCTATGGCCTCCAGCCCGGCGGGAGGCCCAGATGCTATGGAAATGAAGCCTGCTATTATTAAAAGTAAAAAGCCACAACGCTGGTGGCCACCATGCCCGCTGCGGCTGCAGCTGCTAAGAGTGATAGCGGTACGAATGAGAATACTAGGATTTTGCAAGGACTAAAGAGTGCAAGAGAGAAAGCGAATGTAAAAGAAGCAAGTGTGCAGTGTAAAAAGTGAATGTAAAAATGGCATAGAGGAGAGTGACCCCCTGCTGGTGGAAGTGAGGAAAAGCAAAAGCCTACAGCACCTGGTATTCCCAGGCGGTCTCCCATCCAAGTACTAACCAGGCCAGACCCTGCTTAGCTTCCGAGATCAGACGAGATCGGGCATGTTCAGGGTGGTGTGGCTGTAGGCAGAGTCAAGCCTCTCACTTACTCCTCTTCTACTTTGCAGTCTGGCTGCCGGCAGCTCTTTGCACTACTCCACGCTAGGCCTTTTTCTTCACTTTTTGCCTTCTCTTAAGGGAACTTCATATTCCAGCAGGAGCAGTGCAAGGGCTGGGGGCGGCCCTTATACCCACAGGTGTGGTTCAGCAACCAGTCACAGGCCGCAGCCGCCCTCTTTCAAAAGGGCTGGGCGCAGGGTCTGCGCAGGGCTAAGAAACCATCCCGGGGGTGAAAGAAAGAGCAAGCTGGGCCGGAGCCCGTTGTCCAGGAGTCGGCTAAGGAAGAAGGTGAGATGGTTGCCCGTGCCTGGAAGCGAAGCTGCTTTTCAGTCGGCTTCTCTTTTCCTAGGGCGCGTTGCCTGCAAAGATGTTCAGCCTGTGTTGCCCTGTAAATTGGTCTGCAGGTTACTAGCTATGGCCTCCAGCCCGGCGGGAGGCCCAGATGCTATGGAAATGAAGCCTGCTATTATTAAAAGTAAAAAGCCACAACGCTGGTGGCCACCACGCCCGCTGCGGCTGCAGCTGCTAAGAATGATAGCGGTACGAATGAGAATACTAGGATTTTGCAAGGACTAAAGAGTGCAAGAGAGAAAGCGAATGTAAAAGAAGCAAGTGTGCAGTGTAAAAAGTGAATGTAAAAATGGCGTAGAGGAGAGTGACCCCCTGCTGGTGGAAGTGAGGAAAAGCAAAAGCCTACAGCACCTGGTATTCCCAGGTGGTCTCCCATCCAAGTACTAACCAGGCCCGACCCTGCTTAGCTTCCAAGATCAGACGAGATATGGCGTGTTCAGGGTGGTGTGGCCGTAGGCAGAGACAGACCTCTCACTTACTCCTCTTCTACTTTGCAACCTGGCTGCCGGCAGCTCTTTGCACTACACCACGCTAGGCCTTTTTCTTCACTTTTTG
>NC_134268.1:40869343-40871843 GCF_031893055.1 Leptodactylus fuscus
AGCTCTTTGCACTACTCCACGCTAGGCCTTTTTCTTCACTTTTTGCCTTCTCTTAAGGGAACTTCATATTCCAGCAGGAGCAGTGCAAGGGCTGGGGGCGGCCCTTATACCCACAGGTGTGGTTCAGCAACCAGTCACAGGCCGCAACCACCCTCTTTCAAAAGGGCTGGGCGCAGGGTCTGCGCAGGGCTAAGAAACCATCCCGGGGGTGAAAGAAAGAGCAAGCTGGGCCGGAGCCCGTTGTCCAGGAGTCGGCTAAGGAAGAAGGTGAGATGGTTGCCCGTGCCTGGAAGCGAAGCTGCTTTTCAGTCGGCTTCTCTTTTCCTAGGGCGCGTTGCCTGCAAAGATGTTCAGCCTGTGTTGCCCTGTAAATTGGTCTGCAGGTTACTAGCTATGGCCTCCAGCCCGGCGGGAGGCCCAGATGCTATGGAAATGAAGCCTGCTATTATTAAAAGTAAAAAGCCACAACGCTGGTGGCCACCATGCCCGCTGCGGCTGCAGCTGCTAAGAGTGATAGCGGTACGAATGAGAATACTAGGATTTTGCAAGGACTAAAGAGTGCAAGAGAGAAAGCGAATGTAAAAGAAGCAAGTGTGCAGTGTAAAAAGTGAATGTAAAAATGGCATAGAGGAGAGTGACCCCCTGCTGGTGGAAGTGAGGAAAAGCAAAAGCCTACAGCACCTGGTATTCCCAGGCGGTCTCCCATCCAAGTACTAACCAGGCCAGACCCTGCTTAGCTTCCGAGATCAGACGAGATCGGGCATGTTCAGGGTGGTGTGGCTGTAGGCAGAGTCAAGCCTCTCACTTACTCCTCTTCTACTTTACAGTCTGGCTGCCGGCAGCTCTTTGCACTACTCCACGCTAGGCCTTTTTCTTCACTTTTTGCCTTCTCTTAAGGGAACTTCATATTCCAGCAGGAGCAGTGCAAGGGCTGGGGGCGGCCCTTATACCCACAGGTGTGGTTCAGCAACCAGTCACAGGCCGCAGCCGCCCTCTTTCAAAAGGGCTGGGCGCAGGGTCTGCGCAGGGCTAAGAAACCATCCCGGGGGTGAAAGAAAGAGCAAGCTGGGCCGGAGCCCGTTGTCCAGGAGTCGGCTAAGGAAGAAGGTGAGATGGTTGCCCGTGCCTGGAAGCGAAGCTGCTTTTCAGTCGGCTTCTCTTTTCCTAGGGCGCGTTGCCTGCAAAGATGTTCAGCCTGTGTTGCCCTGTAAATTGGTCTGCAGGTTACTAGCTATGGCCTCCAGCCCGGCGGGAGGCCCAGATGCTATGGAAATGAAGCCTGCTATTATTAAAAGTAAAAAGCCACAACGCTGGTGGCCACCACGCCCGCTGCGGCTGCAGCTGCTAAGAATGATAGCGGTACGAATGAGAATACTAGGATTTTGCAAGGACTAAAGAGTGCAAGAGAGAAAGCGAATGTAAAAGAAGCAAGTGTGCAGTGTAAAAAGTGAATGTAAAAATGGCATAGAGGAGAGTGACCCCCTGCTGGTGGAAGTGAGGAAAAGCAAAAGCCTACAGCACCTGGTATTCCCAGGCGGTCTCCCATCCAAGTACTAACCAGGCCCGACCCTGCTTAGCTTCCAAGATCAGACGAGATATGGCGTGTTCAGGGTGGTGTGGCCGTAGGCAGAGACAGACCTCTCACTTACTCCTCTTCTACTTTGCAACCTGGCTGCCGGCAGCTCTTTGCACTACACCACGCTAGGCCTTTTTCTTCACTTTTTGCCTTCTCTTAAGGGAACTTCATATTCCAGCAGGAGCAGTGCAAGGGCTGGGGGCGGCCCTTATACCCACAGGTGTGGTTCAGCAACCAGTCACAGGCCGCAGCCGCCCTCTTTCAAAAGGGCTGGGCGCAGGGTCTGCGCAGGGCTAAGAAACTATCCCGGGGGTGAAAGAAAGAGCAAGCTGGGCCGGAGCCCGTTGTCCAGGAGTCGGCTAAGGAAGAAGGTGAGATGGTTGCCCGTGCCTGGAAGCGAAGCTGCTTTTCAGTCGGCTTCTCTTTTCCTAGGGCGCGTTGCCTGCAAAGATGTTCAGCCTGTGTTGCCCTGTAAATTGGTCTGCAGGTTACTAGCTATGGCTTCCAGCCCGGCGGGAGGCCCAGATGCTATGGAAATGAAGCCTGCTATTATTAAAAGTAAAAAGCCACAACGCTGGTGGCCACCACGCCCGCTGCAGCTGCAGCTGCTAAGAGTGATAGCGATACGAATGAGAATACTAGGATTTTGCAAGGACTAAAGAGTGCAAGAGAGAAAGCGAATGTAAAAGAAGCAAGTGTGCAGTGTAAAAAGTGAATGTAAAAATGGCATAGAGGAGAGTGACCCCCTGCTGGTGGAAGTGAGGAAAAGCAAAAGCCTACAGCACCTGGTATTCCCAGGCGGTCTCCCATCAAAGTACTAACCAGGCGCGACCCTGCTTAACTTACGAGATCAGGCGTGTTCAGGGTGGTGTGGCCGTAGGCAGAGACAGGCCTCTCACTTACTCCTCTTCTACTTTGCAGCCT
>NC_134268.1:40876843-40884343 GCF_031893055.1 Leptodactylus fuscus
GGTGTGGCCGTAGGCAGAGACAGGCATCTCACTTACTCCTCTTCTACTTTGCAACCTGGCTGCCGGCAGCTCTTTGCACTACTCCACGCTAGGCCTTTTTCTTCACTTTTTGCCTTCTCTTAAGGGAACTTCATATTCCAGCAGGAGCAGTGCAAGGGCTGGGGGCGGCCCTTATACCCACAGGTGTGGTTCAGCAACCAGTCACAGGCCGCAGCCGCCCTCTTTCAAAAGGGCTGGGCGCAGGGTCTGCGCAGGGCTAAGAAACCATCCCGGGGGTGAAAGAAAGAGCAAGCTGGGCCGGAGCCCGTTGTCCAGGAGTCGGCTAAGGAAGAAGGTGAGATGGTTGCCCGTGCCTGGAAGCGAAGCTGCTTTTCAGTCGGCTTCTCTTTTCCTAGGGCGCGTTGCCTGCAAAGATGTTCAGCCTGTGTTGCCCTGTAAATTGGTCTGCAGGTTACTGTGAAGAGGTAAACTGTTTTGTGTTATGTTTCCATGTGATTTCTTCTTTGTAACCTTAGTGGTGGTACATAAGTCCCCAGATCTGGTAATATCTCTGTGTGAATGTTCTATTTCTGCTTCTTATTTCTTTCTTTCCTCATTAGGCTGGCCACCTAATGCTCTATTTTCCTACTATTTCTTGTCTTACCATCTGGGAACCATATACTAACACTAAGGAACTGTTCACATTAACATGGATTTATAAAGTGTTTTTGCATATTTACCTGCATGAGTGGAGTTGCACTGGGTGTGTCTCCCCTGATCTTATAAGAGGCAAGTCTGCAGCAACTCCAGGGTTTTATAGGGAAAACTGCAGAGTATTATGGGAAATGTCTAAGGTATAAAATGATTCCAATTCCCAGAAAGCTGGGTAGGGGTATGTGTTGGTGAAGTTCACATGATGGATAGTTTGTGAGACTACAGCAGCCTGAGGTACAAGGTGTTTGTTGTATACATTATGGAGATTTTCTGAAGAATTATTTTTTTTGTTAAAACTGGACTTCCTGAAATAAACTCCTTGGATTCTTTTCATCAATCAAGGTCCGATTGTTTTTTTGAAAAAATCCCATGCTTCACATATGGTGTCAGAAGTGGGATGATTTTTGGAGTATTGCTGTAAGTACTCAAGCCTAAAGAAACAAGGGAGTTATGTACAAGACACGTTCCTGGCGTATTAATGCAAAGCCGCCAACTAAGTCTGCAAAGCGAACTGTTGCAAGGAAGCTGGTGAATATGAAAAGTCAGGGTGTCAGACAGAGAGCACTGATAGAGGAGGATGCAGAAGTGCAAGGAGCCACAGCTGCTCCATTAACTCCAAGTGTTGCTGAGCCTTCTGAAAAGACTTTACCAGAGAGCATTGCTGAGCTTATGAAATGGTTAACTGTGCAGCAGATCAATGCAGAAAAAAGGCAAATGGAGGAAGCCAGGAGAAATTGCGAGGAATTGCGACGTCAGGATGAACGCTGGAGGGAGCTGTTTCAAACCCTGAGACCGCCTGTTGCTTGGAAAGACCCTCGCATGACTAAACTTTCTCCAGAAGATGATATTGAAGCCTATTTATCCACATTTGAAAGAATTGCACATACCTGTCAGTGGCCTAAGGAACAGTGGGTGGTAAGACTGGCGCCATATCTTACTGGACAAGCCCAACTGGCATATAGCCACATGAACATGAATGATGCAAATAACTATGACTTGGTTAAAGAGACTATTCTAAGGCGATATGACATCAGTGAGGAAACCTATAGACAGAGGTTCAGAGAACTCAAGTACAGCTACACTGATGGTCCAAGGGAAGTCTTTACTCGCCTGCAAGACTTATACATGAAATGGATGAAACCAGACAACAAGACGACTGAGCAGATCAGTGAAGTGATCATACTTGAACAATTTTTACAAATTCTTCCAGCTGATGTTCTTGCTTGGGTTAAAAAACATCGGCCCAAAAATGCTGACAAAGCTATTTCTTTGGCAGAGGACTTTATCCTAGCAAAAAGAGACCTAAGCAGGTCTGCAACTGGCCCAGCCAAACCATTCAGAACTTTCTCTGGAGGGAGAGGTCAAGAAGCCAGAAGTCCATTACAAACTGTCACCAGTGAAAAAATGTGCTATATTTGCCAAGAAAAGGGACACATAGCTAAATTTTGCCCCAGGAAAAGCTCTAAAGGCACAAAGTCTGGATTGTTTTTTGCTAGCAGTGACTTCATGCTGCCAATCCAAGTTAATGGACAGAACGTGGATGCTTTGCTTGATTCTGGCAGTAAATTAAGCTTGGTAAAGGAGAACCTAATAACTCAGAAGATGGACTCTCCCAAAGTGCCAATTACTTGTGTTCATGGAGATACAAAAAAATACTCCACATCAAATATTGACCTGCAGTTGGATGAGAAATGTTTTACCATGCCAGCAGTTGTTGTTCCAGAACTACAAGTACCAGTGATCCTTGGAAGAACCACACCTGGATTCAAAGATTTGCTAATGGGGAAAAGCCAGCTGTCTGCTGTGACTACCAGAGCTAAAGCAAAGGCACACAAGAGAGATGAGACTTTGGAGGACATTTTCCCATTTCATGAGGACATCATGGAGCCGCCATCATCCAAGCCTCTGAGAGTTCCAGGACAGCAGGATGTCTCTAGGAGAAGAGTTTCCCTGGATGGCAAGTATAAAAATGCTGACTTGTGGGACACTGATATTGCATTTGAACAAAAACAGGACATTGACTTATATGCATTGTATGAACACGGTTTAACTAACAGTAAAGTGGTTGCAGAAAGTGGTAAGCAGCTTGTTACACCCTATTATCTGGTTGAAAACAATATTTTATATAGAGTGTGTAGTCACCCAAAAACAGGAGAACAAGTGCAACAGTTAGTTGTGCCAAAAATGTTTAGACCAGAAATTTTGAAATTAGCGCATGATATTCCTGTTGCTGGACATTTGGGTTATAAAAGAACTTTGGCCAGAGTACTCTATCGGTTCTATTGGCCTGGAGTTTATGATGAGATCACTACTTACTGTCGTAGTTGCCCAATATGTCAGTACACTGCTTCAGCTCCTCCCAAAGCAGAGCTTATACCCTTACCAATAATTGATGAACCATTTAATACTGTGGGTATGGATATTATCGGTCCACTAGAAAGAAGTTCCAAAGGTAACCGTTTTATTCTTACAATTGTTGATTACTGTACCAAGTATCCTGAAGCCATACCTATGCGCACAGTTACTGCTAAAAGAGTTGCTGAGGAAATTCTGAAGGTGTTTAGCAGGGTTGGATTACCTAAGCATATCCTTACTGATCAGGGGAGTAACTTTACATCTTCCTTTCTGTTAGAAGTTTATAAGCTTCTTGGTATACAGCCTCTCAGGACTACCCCTTATCATCCACAAACTGATGGGGTGACTGAACGGTATAACCAAACCTTGAAAAACATGCTTAGGAAATTTGCACATAATGATCCAAAACTGTGGGACAAATGGTTGCCCTTTCTATTATTTGCCTATCGTGAGGTTCCACAAGAGTCTACAGGGTTTAGTCCTTTTGAATTGTTATATGGGAGACGACCCAGGGGACTCTTGGATGTTATTAAAGAGGTATGGGAAGGTAAAGATGGTCATCAGAAGAATGTGGTGGAACATGTATTGGAAATGAGAGAAAGATTAATGAAATTGATTAAGGTATCTCATGATAATGTCCACAAGGCAAAAGTTTACCAAAAGAAATGGTATGATCAACATGCCAAAAATAAATCGATTAAAGTTGGGGATAAGGTTCTTCTCTTGCTTCCCAGCAGTGAGAATAAGTTGTTGGCCAGATGGCAAGGGCCATATAAAGTGGTTAGACAAACAGGTCCTGTTGACTTTGAAATTGAAACCCCAGATAAAAAACAAAAAAATAAGGTTTACCATGTAAATTTATTAAAACGTTGGATTGAACCAGAGGTTAGTCCTAAAGATAACACTACCTGTACTATTGTCGCAGAGTCTTCACAGGATATGTCTGAAGAAATCTATGATTTGTTGAAAAATTGTGCTCACTGGTCAGAGGTAACATTGAATCCAAAGTTATCTAAAGAGCAACATTGTGACCTGAGGAAGATTATAGGGTCCAGTTCACATATTTTTGGAAGTAAGCCTGGCCGTGTGTCTTTAGTTTCTCATACAATAAATACTGGAGATCATCCGCCTATCAGACATAGACCTTATCGTATACCTGAAAAATTAAAGGGTAAGGCTGAAAATGAGGTTCAGGAAATGCTTAAATTGGGCGTTATTGAACCCTCTAAAAGTCCTTGGTCATCACCTGTAGTGATGGTTGGGAAAAAAGATGGGACAATAAGATTTTGCATAGATTTTCGTAAAATTAATGCTATATCTAGTTTTGACAATTACCCAATGCCGCGTATTGATGAGCTCATAGATAGATTGGGGTGTGCAGAATATATTTCTACCCTAGATTTATGTAAGGGCTATTGGCAAATTCCACTTGATGAGAAATCAAAAGAAAAAACTGCTTTTGTGATGCCTAATGGTCTGTATCAGTTCAGAAACATGCCATTTGGTCTTCATGGTGCTCCAGCCACGTTTCAAAGAGCCATGGACTTACTCTTGAAGGATCATACGGAGTACAGTGCTGCTTATTTAGATGATGTGGTAATCTTTAGCAAATCATGGGAAGAGCACTTGTATCACTTGGAAAAGGTGATAACTGAAATTGGGAAAGCAGGATTTACAATTAATCCACGTAAATGTGCTTTGGGATTCCAAGAAACAAAGTACCTTGGGTTTATTGTGGGTAGTGGTAAAGTAAGGCCAGAGATATCCAAAGTACAAGCCATTCAATCTGCGACTATTCCAGCCACAAAGAAAGAGGTCAGATCCTTTTTAGGTCTTGTTGGCTATTATAGACGTTTTATTCCAAACTTTGCTACTATCGTTGCTCCCTTAACCGACCTAACTAAAAAGAACAGTAGAGAGGACGTGATATGGACAAGAGAATGTGATTTAGCTTTTGAACAAATAAAAGAAATTTTGTGTAAAGAACCAGTCTTACAAAGCCCAAACTTTGACAAACCATTTATTGTACAGACGGATGCATCTGAGGTGGGACTTGGGGCAGTCCTGAGTCAAGAGATTAATGGTGAGGAACACCCTATTCTTTATTTAAGTAGGAAACTTTTTCCCCGTGAACAAAAGTATTCTACAATCGAGAAGGAAGGGCTGGCGATAAAGTGGGCATTGGAGGCATTACGCTATTATTTATTAGGAAGAGAGTTTACTTTAGTGACGGATCATCATCCCCTCACTTGGATTCATACCATGAAGGACAAAAATGCCAGAATAACTAGATGGTATTTAGCATTACAGCCATTTAAATTTGAGATACAACATCGGTCAGGGTCCAAGCACCAAAATGCCGATCATTTGTCTAGGTATGGTGCTGAAGTGAAAGCTGTCTGAAGAAGGACAAGCTTCTTCTTAAGGGGGGAGGAATGTGAAGAGGTAAACTGTTTTGTGTTATGTTTCCATGTGATTTCTTCTTTGTAACCTTAGTGGTGGTACATAAGTCCCCAGATCTGGTAATATCTCTGTGTGAATGTTCTATTTCTGCTTCTTATTTCTTTCTTTCCTCATTAGGCTGGCCACCTAATGCTCTATTTTCCTACTATTTCTTGTCTTACCATCTGGGAACCATATACTAACACTAAGGAACTGTTCACATTAACATGGATTTATAAAGTGTTTTTGCATATTTACCTGCATGAGTGGAGTTGCACTGGGTGTGTCTCCCCTGATCTTATAAGAGGCAAGTCTGCAGCAACTCCAGGGTTTTATAGGGAAAACTGCAGAGTATTATGGGAAATGTCTAAGGTATAAAATGATTCCAATTCCCAGAAAGCTGGGTAGGGGTATGTGTTGGTGAAGTTCACATGATGGATAGTTTGTGAGACTACAGCAGCCTGAGGTACAAGGTGTTTGTTGTATACATTATGGAGATTTTCTGAAGAATTATTTTTTTTGTTAAAACTGGACTTCCTGAAATAAACTCCTTGGATTCTTTTCATCAATCAAGGTCCGATTGTTTTTTTGAAAAAATCCCATGCTTCACAGTTACTAGCTATGGCCTCCAGCCGGGCGGGTGGCCCAGATGCTATGGAAATTAAGCCTGCTATTATTAAAAGTAAAAAGCCACAACGCTGGTGGCCACCACGCCCGCTGCAGCTGCAGCTGCAGCTGCTAAGAGTGATAGCGGTACGAATGAGAATACTAGGATTTTGCAAGGACTAAAGAGTGCAAGAGAGAAAGCGAATGTAAAAGAAGCAAGTGTGCAGTGTAAAAAGTGAATGTAAAAATGGCATAGAGGAGAGTGACCCCCTGCTGTTGGAAGTGAGGAAAAGCAAAAGCCTACAGCACCTGGTATTCCCAGGCAGTCTCCCATCCAAGTACTAACCAGGCCCAACCCTGCTTAGCTTCCAAGATCAGATAAGATCGGGCGTTTTCAGGGTGGTGTGGCCGTAGGCAGAGACAGGCGTCTCACTTACTCCTCTTCTACTTTGCAGCCTGGCTGCCGGCAGCTCTTTGCACTACTCCAAGCTAGGCCTTTTACTTCACTTTTTGCCTTCTCTTAACTGAACTTCATATTCCAGCAGGAGCAGTGCAAGGGCTGGGGGCGGCCCTTATACCCACAGGTGTGGTTCAGCAACCAGTCACAGGCCGAAGCCGCCCTCTTTCAAAAGGGCTGGGCGCAGGGTCTGCGCAGGGCTAAGAAACCATCCCGGGGGTGAAAGAAAGAGCAAGCTGGGCCGGAGCCCGTTGTCCAGGAGTCGGCTAAGGAAGAAGGTGAGATGGTTGCCCGTGCCTGGAAGCGAAGCAGCTTTTCAGTCGGCTTCTCTTTTCCTAGGGCGCGTTGCCTACAAAGATGTTCAGCCTGTGTTGCCCTGTAAATTGATCTGCAGGTTACTAGCTATGGCCTCCAGCCCGGCGGGAGGCCCAGATGCTATGGAAATGAAGCCTGCTATTATTAAAAGTAAAAAGCCACAACGCTGGTGGCCACCACGCCCGCTGCGGCTGCAGCTGCTAAGAGTGATAGAGGTACGAATGAGAATACAAGGATTTTGCAAGGACTAAAGAGTGCAAGAGAGAAAGCGAATGTAAAAGAAGCAAGTGTGCAGTGTAAAAAGTGAATGTAAAAATGGCATAGAGGAGAGTGACCCCCTGCTGGTGGAAGTGAGGAAAAGCAAAAGCCTACAGCACCTGGTATTCCCAGGCGGTCTCCCATCCAAGTACTAAGCAGGCCCGACCCTGCTTAGCTTCCGAGATCAGACGAGATATGGCGTGTTCAGGGTGGTGTGGCCGTAGGCAGAGACAGGTCTCTCACTTACTCCTCTTCTACTTTGCAGCCTGGCTGCCGGCAGCTCTTTGCACTACTCCATGCTAGGCCTTTTTCTTCACTTTTTGCCTTCTCTTAAGGGAACTTCATATTCCAGCAGGAGCAGTGCAAGGGCTGGG
>NC_134268.1:40901843-40904343 GCF_031893055.1 Leptodactylus fuscus
TGGTGTGGCCGTAGGCAGAGACAGGCCTCTCACTTACTCCTCTTCTACTTTGCAGCCTGGCTGCCGGCAGCTCTTTGCACTACTCCACGCTAGGCCTTTTTCTTCACTTTTTGCCTTCTCTTAAGGGAACTTCATATTCCAGCAGGAGCAGTGCAAGGGCTGGGGGCGGCCCTTATACCCACAGGTGTGGTTCAGCAACCAGTCACAGGCCGCAGCCGCCCTCTTTCAAAAGGGCTGGGCGCAGGGTCTACGCAGGGCTAAGAAACCACCCCGGGGGTGAAAGAAAGAGCAAGCTGGGCCGGAGCCCGTTGTCCAGGATTCGGCTAAGGAAGAAGGTGAGATGGTTGCCCGTGCCAGGAAGCGAAGCTACTTTTCAGTCGGCTTCTCTTTTCCTAGGGCGCGTTGCCTGCAAAGATGTTCAGCCTGTGTTGCCCTGTAAATTGGTCTGCAGGTTACTAGCTATGGCCTCCAGCCGGGCGGGAGGCCCAGATGCTATGGAAATTAAGCCTGCTATTATTAAAAGTAAAAAGCCACAACGCTGGTGGCCACCACGCCCGCCGCGGCTGCAGCTGCAGCTGCTAAGAGTGATAGCGGTACGAATGAGAATACTAGGATTTTGCAAGGACTAAAGAGTGCAAGAGAGAAAGCGAATGTAAAAGAAGCAAGTGTGCAGTGTAAAAAGTGAATGTAAAAATGGCATAGAGGAGAGTGACCCCCTGCTGGTGGAAGTGAGGAAAAGCAAAAGCCTACAGCACCTGGTATTCCCAGGCGGTCTCCCATCCAAGTACTAAGCAGGCCCGACCCTGCTTAGCTTCCGAGATCAGACGAGATATGGCGTGTTCAGGGTGGTGTGGCCGTAGGCAGAGACAGGTCTCTCACTTACTCCTCTTCTACTTTGCAGCCTGGCTGCCGGCAGCTCTTTGCACTACTCCATGCTAGGCCTTTTTCTTCACTTTTTGCCTTCTCTTAAGGGAACTTCATATTCCAGCAGGAGCAGTGCAAGGGCTGGGGGCGGCCCTTATACCCACAGGTGTGGTTCAGCAACCAGTTATAGGGCGCAGCCGTACTCTTTCAAAAGGGCTGGGCGCAGGGTCTGCGCAGGGCTAAGAAACCATCCCGGGGTGAAAGAAAGAGCAAGCTGGGCCGGAGCCCGTTGTCCAGGAGTCGGCTAAGGAAGAAAGTGAGATGGTTGCCCCTGCCTGGAAGCGAAGCTGCTTTTCAGTCGGCTTCTCTTTTCCTAGGGCGCGTTACCTGCAAAGATGTTCAGCCTGTGTTGCCCTGTAAATTGGTCTGCAGGTTACTAGCTATGGCCTCCAGCCCGGTGGGAGGCCCAGATGCTATGGAAATGAAGCCTGCTATTATTAAAAGTAAAAAGCCACAACGCTGGTGGCCACCATGCAGGCTGCGGCTGCAGCTGCTAAGAGTGATAGCGGTACGAATGAGAATACTAGGATTTTGCAAGGACTAAAGAGTGCAAGAGAGAAAGCGAATGTAAAAGAAGCAAGTGTGCAGTGTAAAAAGTGAATGTAAAAATGGCATAGAGGAGAGTGACCCCCTGCTGGTGGAAGTGAGGAAAAGCAAAAGCCTACAGCACCTGGTATTCCCAGGCGGTCTCCCATCCAAGTACTAACCAGGCCCAACCCTGCTTAGCTTCCAAGATCAGCCGTGTTCAGGGTAGTGTGGCCGTAGGCAGAGACAGGCGTCTCACTTACTCCTCTTCTACTTTGCAGCCTGGCTGCCGGCAGCTCTTTGCACTACTCCAAGCTAGGCCTTTTACTTCACTTTTTGCCTTCTCTTAAGGGAACTTCATATTCCAGCAGGAGCAGTGCAAGGGCTGGGGGCGGCCCTTATACCCACAGGTGTGGTTCAGCAACCAGTCACAGGCCGCAGCCGCCCTCTTTCAAAAGGGCTGGGCGCAGGGTCTGCGCAGGGCTAAGAAACCATCCCGGGGGTGAAAGAAAGAGCAAGCTGGGCCGGAGCCCGTTGTCCAGGAGTCGGCTAAGGAAGAAGGTGAGATGATTGCCCATGCCTGGAAGCGAAGCTGCTTTTCAGTCGGCTTCTCTTTTCCTAGGGCGCGTTGCCTGCAAAGATGTTCAGCCTGTGTTGCCCTGTAAATTGGTCTGCAGGTTACTAGCTATGGCTTCCAGCCCGGCGGGAGGCCCAGATGCTATGGAAATGAAGCCTGCTATTAATAAAAGTAAAAAGCCACAACGCTGGTGGCCACCACGCCCGCTGCAGCTGCAGCTGCTAAGAGTGATAGCAATACGAATGAGAATACTAGGATTTTGCAAGGACTAAAGAGTGCAAGAGAGAAAGCGAATGTAAAAGAAGCAAGTGTGCAGTGTAAAAAGTGAATGTAAAAATGGTATAGAGGAGAGTGACCCCTGCTGGTGGAAGTGAGGAAAAGCAAAAGCCTACAGCACCTGGTATTCCCAGGCGGTCTCCCATCAAAGTACTAACCAGGCCCGACCCTGCTTAACTTACGAGATCAGACGAGATC
>NC_134268.1:40919343-40924343 GCF_031893055.1 Leptodactylus fuscus
CAGTGTAAAAAGTGAATGTAAAAATGGCATAGAGGAGAGTGACCCCCTGCTGGTGGAAGTGAGGAAAAGCAAAAGCCTACAGCACCTGGTATTCCCAGGCGGTCTCCCATCAAAGTACTAACCAGGCCCGACCCTGCTTAACTTACGAGATCAGACGAGATCGGGCGTGTTCAGGGTGGTGTGGCCGTAGGCACAGACAGGCCTCTCACTTACTCCTCTTCTACTTTGCAGCCTGGCTGCTGGCAGCTCTTTGCACTACTCCACGCTAGGCCTTTTTCTTCACTTTTTGCCTTCTCTTAAGGGAACTTCATATTCCAGCAGGAGCAGTGCAAGGGCTGGGGGCGGCCCTTATACCCACAGGTGTGGTTCAGCAACCAGTCACAGGCCGCAGCCGCCCTCTTTCAAAAGGGCTGGGCGCAGGGTCTACGCAGGGCTAAGAAACCACCCCGGGGGTGAAAGAAAGAGCAAGCTGGGCCGGAGCCCGTTGTCCAGGAGTCGGCTAAGGAAGAAGGTGAGATGGTTGCCCGTGCCAGGAAGCGAAGCTACTTTTCAGTCGGCTTCTCTTTTCCTAGGGCGCGTTGCCTGCAAAGATGTTCAGCCTGTGTTGCCCTGTAAATTGGTCTGCAGGTTACTAGCTATGGCCTCCAGCCGGGCGGGAGGCCCAGATGCTATGGAAATTAAGCCTGCTATTATTAAAAGTAAAAAGCCACAACGCTGGTGGCCACCACGCCCGCTGCGGCTGCAGCTGCAGCTGCTAAGAGTGATAGCGGTACGAATGAGAATACTAGGATTTTGCAAGGACTAAAGAGTGCAAGAGAGAAAGCGAATGTAAAAGAAGCAAGTGTGCAGTGTAAAAAGTGAATGTAAAAATGGCATAGAGGAGAGTGACCCCCTGCTGGTGGAAGTGAGGCAAAGCAAAAGCTTACAGCACCTGGTATTCCCAGGCGGTCTCCCATCCAAGTACTAACCAGGCCCGACCCTGCTTAGCTTCCAAGACCAGTCGAGATCAGGCGTGTTCAGGGTGGTGTGGCCGTAGGCAGAGACAGGCCTCTCACTTACTCCTCTTCTACTTTGCAGCCTGGCTGCCGGCAGCTTTTTGCACTACTCCACGCTAGGCCTTTTTCTTCACTTTTTGCCTTCTCTTAAGGGAACTTCATATTCCAGCAGGAGCAGTGCAAGGGCTGGGGGCGGCCCTTATACCCACAGGTGTGGTTCAGCAACCAGTCACAGGCCGCAGCCGCCCTCTTTCAAAAGGGCTGGGCGCAGGGTCTACGCAGGGCTAAGAAACCATCCCGGGGGTGAAAGAAAGAGCAAGCTGGGCCGGAGCCCGTTGTCCAGGAGTCGGCTAAGGAAGAAGGTGAGATGGTTGCCCGTGCCTGGAAGCTAAGCTGCTTTTCAGTCGGCTTCTCTTTTCCTAGGGCGCGTTGCCTGCAAAGATGTTCAGCCTGTGTTGCCCTGTAAATTGGTCTGCAGGTTACTAGCTATGGCCTCCAGCCCGGCGGGAGGCCCAGATGCTATGGAAATGAAGCCTGCTATTATTAAAAGTAAAAAGCCACAAAGCTGGTGGCCACCACGCCCGCTGCGGCCGCGGCTTCAGCTGCTAAGAGTGAAAGCGATACAAATGAGAATACTAGGATTTTGCAAGGACTAAAGAGTGCAAGAGAGAAAGCGAATGTAAAAGAAGCAAGTGTGCAGTGTAAAAAGTGAATGTAAAAATGGCATAGAGGAGAGTGACCCCCTGCTGGTGGAAGTGAGGAAAAGCAAAAGCCTACAGCACCTGGTATTCCCAGGCGGTCTCCCATCCAAGTACTAACCAGGCCCGACCCTGCTTAGCTTCCGAGATCAGACAAGATCGGGCGTGTTCAGGGTGGTGTGGCCGTAGGCAGAGATAAGCTTCTCACTTACTCCTCTTCTACTTTCCAGCCTGGCTGCCGACAGCTCTTTGCACTACTCCACGATAAGCCTTTTTCTTCACTTTTTGCCTTCTCTTAAGAGAACTTCATATTCCAGCAGGAGCAGTGCAAGGGCTGGGGGCGGCCCTTATACCCACAGGTGTGGTTCAGCAACCAGTCACAGGCCGCAGCCGCCCTCTTTCAAAAGGGCTGGGCGCAGGGTCTGCGCAGGGCTAAGAAACCATCCCGGGGGTGAAAGAAAGAGCAAGCTGGGCCGGAGCCCGTTGTCCAGGAGTCGGCTAAGGAAGAAGGTGAGATGGTTGCCCGTGCCTGGAAGCGAAGCTGCTTTTCAGTCGGCTTCTCTTTTCCTAGGGCGCGTTGCCTGCAAAGATGTTCAGCCTGTGTTGCCCTGTAAATTGGTCTGCAGGTTACTAGCTATGGCCTCCAGCCCGGCGAGAGGCCCAGATGCTATGGAAATGAAGCCTGCTATTATTAAAAGTAAAAAGCCACAACGCTGGTGGCCACCACGCCTGCTGCGGCTGCAGCTGCTAAGAGTGATAGAGGTACGAATGAGAATACTAGGATTTTGCAAGGACTAAAGAGTGCAAGAGAGAAAGCGAATGTAAAAGAAGCAAGTGTGCAGTGTAAAAAGTGAATGTAAAAATGGCATAGAGGAGAGTGACCCCCTGCTGGTGGAAGTGAGGAAAAGCAAAAGCCTACAGCACCTGGTATTCCCAGGCGGTCTCCCATCCAAGTACTAACCAGGCCCGACCCTGCTTAGCTTCCGAGATCAGACGACATCGGGTATGTTCAGGGTGGTGTGGCCGTAGGCAGAGACAGGCCTCTCACTTACTCCTCTTCTACTTTGCAGCCTGGCTGCCGGCAGCTCTTTGCACTACTCCACGCTAAGCCTTTTTCTTCACTTTTTGCCTTTTCTTAAGGGAACTTCATATTCCAGCAGGAGCAGTGCAAGGGCTGGGGGCGGCCCTTATACCCACAGGTGTGGTTCAGCAACCAGTCACAGGCCGCAGCCGCCCTCTTTCAAAAGGGCTGGGCGCAGGGTCTGCGCAGGGCTAAGAAACCATCCCGGGGGTGAAAGAAAGAGCAAGCTGGGCCGGAGCCCGTTGTCCAGGAGTCGGCTAAGGAAGAAGGTGAGATGGTTGCCCGTGCCTGGAAGCGAAGCTGCTTTTCAGTCGGCTTCTCTTTTCTTAGGGCGCGTTGCCTGCAAAGATGTTCAGCCTGTGTTGCCCTGTAAATTGGTCTGCAGGTTACTAGCTATGGCCTCCAGCCCGGCGGGAGGCCCAGATGCTATGGAAATGAAGCCTGCTATTATTAAAAGTAAAAAGCCACAACGCTGGTGGCCACCATGCCCGCTGCGGCTGCAGCTGCTAAGAGTGATAGCGGTATGAATGAGAATACTAGGATTTTGCAAGGACTAAAGAGTGCAAGAGAGAAAGCGAATGTAAAAGAAGCAAGTGTGCAGTGTAAAAAGTGAATGTAAAAATGGCATAGAGGAGAGTGACCCCCTGCTGGTGGAAGTGAGGAAAAGCAAAAGCCTACAGCACCTGGTATTCCCAGGTGGTCTCCCATCCAAGTACTAACCAGGCCCAGCCCTGCTTAGCTTCCGAGATCAGACGAGATCAGGCGTGTTCAGGGTGGTGTGGCCGTAGGCAGAGACAGGCCTCTCACTTACTCCTCTTCTATTTTGCAGCCTGGCTGCCGGCAGCTCTTTGCACTACTCCACGCTAGGCCTTTTTCTTCACTTTTTGCCTTCTCTTAAGGGAACTTCATATTCCAGCAGGAGCAGTGCAAGGGCTGGGGGCGGTCCTTATACCCACAGGTGTGGTTCAGCAACCAGTCACAGGCCGCAGCCGCCCTCTTTCAAAAGGGCTGGGCGCAGGGTCTGCGCAGGGCTAAGAAACCATCCCGGGGGTGAAAGAAAGAGCAAGCTGGGCCGGAGCCCGTTGTCCAGGAGTCGGCTAAGGAAGAAGGTGAGATGGTTGCCCGTGCCTGGAAGCGAAGCTGCTTTTCAGTCGGCTTCTCTTTTCCTTGGGCGCGTTGCCCTCAAAGATGTTCAGCCTGTGTTGCCCTGTAAATTGGTCTGCAGGTTACTAGCTATGGCCTCCAGCCCGGCATGAGGCCCAGATGCTATGGAAATGAAGCCTGCTATTATTAAAAGTAAAAAGCCACAACGCTGGTGGCCACCACGCCCGCTGCGGCTGCAGCTGCTAAGAGTGATAGCGGTACGAATGAGAATACTAGGATTTTGCAAGGACTAAAGAGTGCAAGAGAGAAAGCGAATGTAAAAGAAGCAAGTGTGCAATGTAAAAAGTGAATGTAAAAATGGCATAGAGGAGAGTGACCCCCTGCTGGTGGAAGTGAGGAAAAGCAAAAGCCTACAGCACCTGGTATTCCCAGGCGGTCTCCCATCCAAGTACTAACCAGGCCCAACCCTGCTTAGCTTCCGAGATCAGACGAGATCGGGCGTGTTCAGGGTGGTGTGGCCGTAGGCAGAGACAGGCCTCTCACTTACTCCTCTTCTACTTTGCAGCCTGGCTGCCGGCAGCTCTTTGCACTACTCCACGCTAGGCCTTTTTCTTCACTTTTTGCCTTGTCTTAAGGGAACTTCATATTCCAGCAGGAGCAGTGCAAGGGCTGGGGGCGGCCCTTATACCCACAGGTGTGGTTCAGCAACCAGTCACAGGCCGCAGCCGCCCTCTTTCAAAAGGGCTGGGCGCAGGGTCTGCGCAGGGCTAAGAAACCATCCCGGGGGTGAAAGAAAGAGCAAGCTGGGCCGGAGCCCGTTGTCCAGGAGTCGGCTAAGGAAGAAGGTGAGATGGTTGCCCGTGCCTGGAAGCGAAGCTGCTTTTCAGTCGGCTTCTCTTTTCCTTGGGCGCGTTGCCCTCAAAGATGTTCAGCCTGTGTTGCCCTGTAAATTGGTCTGCAGGTTACTAGCTATGGCCTCCAGCCCGGCGGGAGGCCCAGATGCTATGGAAATGAAGCCTGCTATTATTAAAAGTAAAAAGCCACAACGCTGGTGGCCACCACGCCCGCTGCGGCTGCAGCTGCTAAGAGTGATAGCGGTACGAATGAGAATACTAGGATTTT
>NC_134268.1:40934343-40951843 GCF_031893055.1 Leptodactylus fuscus
ATTTTGCAAGGACTAAAGAGTGCAAGAGAGAAAGCGAATGTAAAAGAAGCAAGTGTGCAGTGTAAAAAGTGAATGTAAAAATGGCATAGAGGAGAGTGACCCCCTGCTGGTGGAAGTGAGGAAAAGCAAAAGCCTACAGCACCTGGTATTCCCAGGCGGTCTCCCATCCAAGTACTAACCAGGCCCGACCCTGCTTAGCTTCCGAGATCAGACGAGATCGGGCGTGTTCAGGGTGGTGTGGCCGTAGGCAGAGACAGGCCTCTCACTTACTCCTCTTCTACTTTGCAGCCTGGCTGCCGGCAGCTCTTTGCACTACTCCACGCTAGGCCTTTTTCTTCACTTTTTGCCTTCTCTTAAGGGAACTTCATATTCCAGCAGGAGCAGTGCAAGGGCTGGGGGCGGCCCTTATACCCACAGGTGTGGTTCAGCAACCAGTCACAGGCCGAAGCCGCCCTCTTTCAAAAGGGCTGGGCGCAGGGCTAAGAAACCATCCTGGGGGTGAAAGAAAGAGCAAGCTGGGCCGGAGCCCGTTGTCCAGGAGTCGGCTAAGGAAGAAGGTGAGATGGTTGCCCGTGCCTGGAAGCGAAGCTGCTTTTCAGTCGGCTTCTCTTTTCCTAGGGCGCGTTGCCTGCAAAGATGTTCAGCCTGTGTTGCCCTGTAAATTGGTCTGCAGGTTACTAGCTATGGCCTCCAGCCCGGCGGGAGGCCCAGATGCTATGGAAATGAAGCCTGCTATTATTAAAAGTAAAAAGCCACAACGCTGGTGGCCACCACGCCTGCTGCGGCTGCAGCTGCTAAGAGTGATGGCGGTACGAATGAGAATACTAGGATTGTGCAAGGACTAAAGAGTGCAAGAGAGAAAGCGAATGTAAAAGAAGCAAGTGTGCAGTGTAAAAAGTGAATGTAAAAATGGCATAGAGGAGAGTGACCCCCTGCTGGTGGAAGTGAGGAAAAGCAAAAGCCTACAGCACCTGGTATTCCCAGGCGGTCTCCCATCCAAGTACTAACCAGGCCCGACCCTGCTTAGCTTCCGAGATCAGACGAGATCGGGCGTGTTCAGGGTGGTGTGGCCGTAGGCAGAGACAGGCCTCTCACTTACTCCTCTTCTACTTTGCAGCCTGGCTGCCGGCAGCTCTTTGCACTACTCCACGCTAGGCCTTTTTCTTCACTTTTTGCCTTCTCTTAAGGGAACTTCATATTCCAGCAGGAGCAGTGCAAGGGCTGGGGGCGGCCCTTATACCCACAGGTGTGGTTCAGCAACCAGTCAAAGGCCGCAGCCGCCCTCTTTCAAAAGGGCTGGGCGCAGGGTCTGCGCAGGGCTAAGAAACCATCCCGGGGGTGAAAGAAAGAGCAAGCTGGGCCGGAGCCCGTTGTCCAGGAGTCGGCTAAGGAAGAAGGTGAGATGGTTGCCCGTGCCTGGAAGCGAAGCTGCTTTTCAGTCGGCTTCTCTTTTCCTTGGGCGCGTTGCCCTCAAAGATGTTCAGCCTGTGTTGCCCTGTAAATTGGTCTGCAGGTTACTAGCTATGGACTCCAGCCCGGCGGGAGGCCCAGATGCTATGGAAATGAAGCCTGCTATTATTAAAAGTAAAAAGCCACAACGCTGGTGGCCACCACGCCCGCTGTGGCTGCAGCTGCTAAGAGTGATAGCGGTACGAATGAGAATACTAGGATTTTGCAAGGACTAAAGAGTGCAAGAGAGAAAGCGAATGTAAAAGAAGCAAGTGTGCAGTGTAAAAAGTGAATGTAAAAATGGCATAGAGGAGAGTGACCCCCTGCTGGTGGAAGTGAGGAAAAGCAAAAGCCTACAGCACCTGGTATTCCACGGCGGTCTCCCATCCAAGTACTAACCAGGCCTGACCCTGCTTAGCTTCCAAGATCAGACGAGATCGGGCGTGTTCAGGGTGGTGTGGCCATAGGCAGAGACAGGCCTCTTTCTTACTCCTCTTCTACTTTGCAGCCTGGCTGCCGGCAGCTCTTTGCACTACTCCACGCTAGGCCTTTTTCTTCACTTTTTGCCTTCTCTTAAGGGAACTTCATATTCCAGCAGGAGCAGTGCAAGGGCTGGGGGCGGCCCTTATACCCACAGGTGTGGTTCAGCAACCAGTCAAAGGCCGCAGCCACCCTCTTTCAAAAGGGCTGGGCGCAGGGTCTGCGCAGGGCTAAGAAACCATCCCGGGGGTGAAAGAAAGAGCAAGCTGGGCCAGAGCCCGTTGTCCAGGAGTCGGCTAAGGAAGAAGGTGAGATGGTTGCCCGTGCCTGGAAGCGAAGCTGCTTTTCAGTCGGCTTCTCTTTTCCTAGGGCGCGTTGCCTGCAAAGATGTTCAGCCTGTGTTGCCCTGTAAATTGGTCTGCAGGTTACTAGCTATGGCCTCCAGCCCGGCGGGAGGCCCAGATGCTATGGAAATGAAGTCTATTATTAAAAGTAAAAAGCCACAACGCTGGTGGCCACCACGCCCGCTGCGGCTGCAGCTGCTAAGAGTGATAGCGGTACTGTAATGTCCCGGTACTGCTAGTGCAATTCCCTCTAATAATCCTTGCAGACCGAGATAGCATGGACATTTTCATATAAGGTAAATATTTTCCTCCCCCTTCATTCCTTCTATATATTTCTATTCTTCCAGAGCCAGCACACAGGGGTCTATTAATGCGCCATCTTGTGGATGTTTTTGTGAACTACACCTGCCTATACTTTGTCATTGTAATTTGAGCTGGCACTGTAAAGGGAGTGTCCATTATAATTAGATGACCTCCAGGACCACTCAAGGGAGCTTGGCTGGCCTGGAGACGGAGCTGAGTGACCGCCCACTCTAGAGAGGGGGTTGGGAACTTTTTGGTCTTATGTCTTCGGTGTTGAGCAGAGCACATGGGAAGCTGTAAAAATGGCAGCTAAGTCTCCGGGAAATTGTAACAGAGACGTCCTTTCCTCTGTACCCAAGCTTCTTCTCAGAGAATACTTTCTTCTGAATCTCCAAGCAGAGATGCCTTTTCCTCTGCCTCCAAGATGTTCCTCAGGGAGTGTTTTCCCCTGAAGCTCCACGTCTCTACGAGTAGGCCGTCTGGTATCCATACATCTGGGAACTCCACACGTATTTCTTTATTCAAGTAAGTCTTTGGGACAAATATATATTTAAGGAGCCCATAGCTAATCTGACGGAAATTGAGGGTCCCCCGCCGTCGATAACTTGTATCGCCTCTTCTATATACTTGTACCCAGCTTTGTTGAGGACTAACCCCCTGGATGGAGGCCATCCCTACAAGTATATACAAGTTTAACTTCCCAAGCTACTTCGAGTTAACCAAGTCTAAGGTATTCTTGCTCAAAGCTCCATCACCTGATTAAGTGGACATTGTCTATAAAGATCGCTGTATTGTATGTGAAGAATCACTCCGTCACCTGTATATTTGTATCAACTCGTCCTGCTAGTAAAAAGAGCAACAATTACCCCCGAAGCCTGGTTGTCTGTTGTCACTGTCAGATATCAGAGCAGGGGTGGGTAGTCGGGGACATCAAAAAGGAGATTTGGTGCACTTTCGGGACCCAGGGACCCCCCTGAAAGCCGGCCACATCGGATATATTACCGTGATACCAGCCCTGGCCTTCCCGAGCGTTGCAAACCCTTTAACTTTTTGTGGCGTCACGAACAGGATAAAGGGTTTGCAACACTCAGGAGGGCCAGGGCTGGTATCGCTGGTGATTATATCCGATGTGGCCGGCTTTCAAGGGGGAGTCCCTGGGTCCCAAATGTGCACCAGCTCTCCCTTTTGATGTCCCCGACTACCCTCCCCTGCGTGATATCTGACAATGACAACAGACAACCAGGCTTCGGGGGTAATCGTTGCTTTTCTTTTTACTAGCAGGACAAAGTAATACAAATGTACATATGGAGGACTTCTTCACATACAATACAGCGATCTTTGTAGGTAGTGTCCAATTAGCAGAGGATGGGGCAGAATGCTTTGGATAGTAGTTGCTTGGCAGTTAACTTGTATATACTTGTAAAGATGGCCTGTATCCAGGGGGTTAGTCCTCAACAAACTGGGTACACGTATATAGAAGGGGAGATACAATTCGGCAGCGGGAGACCCTCAATTTCCGCCAGACTAGCTATGGGTTTCTTAACTATAGATTTGTCCCAAGGACTTACTTGGATAGAGATATACGTGTGAGGTCCCAGATGTACGGATAAGACAAGTCCATCAACTTCAGCACTTGTAAGATTAGAGCTTCAGAGGAAAACACTCTCTGAGAAGGGCCTTGAGGACAGAGGAGAAGGCATCTCTGCTTGGTGTACCCTGATAGTGGGCAGCCATCATTCTTGCTCCATGTGCTCAGTCTGCTAGCTGTGTATCCTCTCTTAGCCTTGTAGCCCCACACAAAAGACATCAGCCAAAAACGTCCCCAGCACCCTCTAGAGAGGGTGGTCACTCAACTCTCCCTCCAGGCCAGTCAAGGGAGCCTGATTGGTCCTGGAGGTCAGCTAATCATAATGGACACTCCCTTTACAGTAACAACTCAAATTACAATGGCAAAGTATAGGCAGGTGCAGTTCACAAAAACATCCACAAGATGGCGCATTAATAGACCCCCTATGTGCTGGCTCTGGAAGAATAGAAATATATAGAAGCAATGAAGGGGGAGGAAAATATTTACCTTATACAAAAATGTCCATGCTATCTCAGTCTGCAAGGATGAGTAGAGCGAATTGGACTAGCAGTACCGAGACATTACAGTACGAATGAGAATACTAGGATTTTGCAAGGACTAAAGAGTGCAAGAGAGAAAGCGAATGTAAAAGAAGCAAGTGTGCAGTGTAAAAAGTGAATGTAAAAATGGCATAGAGGAGAGTGACCCCCTGCTGGTGGAAGTGAGGAAAAGCAAAAGCCTACAGCTCCTGGCATTCCGAGGTGGTCTCCCATCCAAGTACTAACCAGGCCCGACCCTGCTTAGTTTCCAAGATCAGACGAGATCAGGCGTGTTCAGGGTGGTGTGGCCGTAGGCAGAGACAGGCCTCTCACTTACTCCTCTTCTACTTTGCAGCCTGGCTGCCGGCAGCTCTTTGCACTACTCCACGCTAGGCCTTTTTCTTCACTTTTTGCCTTCTCTTAAGGGAACTTCATATTCCAGCAGGAGCAGTGCAAGGGCTGGGGCGGCCCTTATACCCACAGGTGTGGTTCAGCAACCAGTCACAGGCCGCAGCCGCCCTCTTTCAAAAGGGCTGGGCGCAGGGTCTGCGCAGGGCTAAGAAACCATCCCGGGGGTGAAAGAAAGAGCAAGCTGGGCCGGAGCCCGTTGTCCAGGAGTCGGCTAAGGAAGAAGGTGAGATGGTTGTCCGTACCTCGAAGCGAAGCTGCTTTTCAGTCGGCTTCTCTTTTCCTAGGGCGCGTTGCCTGCAAAGATGTTCAGCCTGTGTTGCCCTGTAAATTGGTCTGCAGGTTACTAGCTATGGCCTCCAGCCCGGCGGGAGGCCCAGATGCTATGGAAATGAAGTCTATTATTAAAAGTAAAAAGCCACAACGCTGGTGGCCACCACGCCCGCTGCGGCTGCAGCTGCTAAGAGTGATAGCGGTACTGTAATGTCCCGGTACTGCTAGTGCAATTCCCTCTAATAATCCTTGCAGACCGAGATAGCATGGACATTTTCATATAAGGTAAATATTTTCCTCCCCCTTCATTCCTTCTATATATTTCTATTCTTCCAGAGCCAGCACACAGGGGTCTATTAATGCGCCATCTTGTGGATGTTTTTGTGAACTACACCTGCCTATACTTTGTCATTGTAATTTGAGCTGGCACTGTAAAGGGAGTGTCCATTATAATTAGATGACCTCCAGGACCACTCAAGGGAGCTTGGCTGGCCTGGAGGCGGAGCTGAGTGACCGCCCACTCTAGAGAGGGGGTTGGGAACTTTTTGGTCTTATGTCTTCGGTGTTGAGCTGAGCACATGGGAAGCTGTAAAAATGGCAGCTAAGTCTCCGGGAAATTGTAACAGAGACGTCCTTTCCTCTGTACCCAAGCTTCTTCTCAGAGAATACTTTCTTCTGAATCTCCAAGCAGAGATGCCTTTTCCTCTGCCTCCAAGATGTTCCTCAGGGAGTGTTTTCCCCTGAAGCTCCACGTCTCTACGAGTAGGCCGTCTGGTATCCATACATCTGGGAACTCCACACGTATTTCTTTATTCAAGTAAGTCTTTGGGACAAATATATATTTAAGGAGCCCATAGCTAATCTGACGGAAATTGAGGGTCCCCCGCCGTCGATAACTTGTATCGCCTCTTCTATATACTTGTACCCAGCTTTGTTGAGGACTAACCCCCTGGATAGAGGCCATCCCTACAAGTATATACAAGTTTAACTTCCCAAGCTACTACGAGTTAACCAAGTCTAAGGTATTCTTGCTCAAAGCTCCATCACCTGATTAAGTGGACATTGTCTATAAAGATCGCTGTATTGTATGTGAAGAATCACTCCGTCACCTGTATATTTGTATCAACTCGTCCTGCTAGTAAAAAGAGCAACAATTACCCCCGAAGCCTGGTTGTCTGTTGTCACTGTCAGATATCAGAGCAGGGGTGGGTAGTCGGGGACATCAAAAAGGAGATTTGGTGCACTTTCGGGACCCAGGGACCCCCCTGAAAGCCGGCCACATCGGATATATTACCGTGATACCAGCCCTGGCCTTCCCGAGCGTTGCAAACCCTTTAACTTTTTGTGGCGTCACGAACAGGATAAAGGGTTTGCAACACTCAGGAGGGCCAGGGCTGGTATCGCTGGTGATTATATCCGATGTGGCCGGCTTTCAAGGGGGAGTCCCTGGGACCCAAATGTGCACCAGCTCTCCCTTTTGATGTCCCCGACTACCCTCCCCTGCGTGATATCTGACAATGACAACAGACAACCAGGCTTCGGGGGTAATCGTTGCTTTTCTTTTTACTAGCAGGACAAAGTAATACAAATGTACATATGGAGGACTTCTTCACATACAATACAGCGATCTTTGTAGGTAGTGTCCAATTAGCAGAGGATGGGGCAGAATGCTTTGGATAGTAGTTGCTTGGCAGTTAACTTGTATATACTTGTAAAGATGGCCTGTATCCAGGGGGTTAGTCCTCAACAAACTGGGTACACGTATATAGAAGGGGAGATACAATTCGGCAGCGGGAGACCCTCAATTTCCGCCAGACTAGCTATGGGTTTCTTAACTATAGATTTGTCCCAAGGACTTACTTGGATAGAGATATACGTGTGAGGTCCCAGATGTACGGATAAGACAAGTCCATCAACTTCAGCACTTGTAAGATTAGAGCTTCAGAGGAAAACACTCTCTGAGAAGGGCCTTGAGGACAGAGGAGAAGGCATCTCTGCTTGGTGTACCCTGATAGTGGGCAGCCATCATTCTTGCTCCATGTGCTCAGTCTGCTAGCTGTGTATCCTCTCTTAGCCTTGTAGCCCCACACAAAAGACATCAGCCAAAAACGTCCCCAGCACCCTCTAGAGAGGGTGGTCACTCAACTCTCCCTCCAGGCCAGTCAAGGGAGCCTGATTGGTCCTGGAGGTCAGCTAATCATAATGGACACTCCCTTTACAGTAACAACTCAAATTACAATGGCAAAGTATAGGCAGGTGCAGTTCACAAAAACATCCACAAGATGGCGCATTAATAGACCCCCTATGTGCTGGCTCTGGAAGAATAGAAATATATAGAAGCAATGAAGGGGGAGGAAAATATTTACCTTATACAAAAATGTCCATGCTATCTCAGTCTGCAAGGATGAGTAGAGCGAATTGGACTAGCAGTACCGAGACATTACAGTACGAATGAGAATACTAGGATTTTGCAAGGACTAAAGAGTGCAAGAGAGAAAGCGAATGTAAAAGAAGCAAGTGTGCAGTGTAAAAAGTGAATGTAAAAATGGCATAGAGGAGAGTGACCCCCTGCTGGTGGAAGTGAGGAAAAGCAAAAGCCTACAGCTCCTGGCATTCCGAGGTGGTCTCCCATCCAAGTACTAACCAGGCCCGACCCTGCTTAGTTTCCAAGATCAGACGAGATCAGGCGTGTTCAGGGTGGTGTGGCCGTAGGCAGAGACAGGCCTCTCACTTACTCCTCTTCTACTTTGCAGCCTGGCTGCCGGCAGCTCTTTGCACTACTCCACGCTAGGCCTTTTTCTTCACTTTTTGCCTTCTCTTAAGGGAACTTCATATTCCAGCAGGAGCAGTGCAAGGGCTGGGGCGGCCCTTATACCCACAGGTGTGGTTCAGCAACCAGTCACAGGCCGCAGCCGCCCTCTTTCAAAAGGGCTGGGCGCAGGGTCTGCGCAGGGCTAAGAAACCATCCCGGGGGTGAAAGAAAGAGCAAGCTGGGCCGGAGCCCGTTGTCCAGGAGTCGGCTAAGGAAGAAGGTGAGATGGTTGTCCGTACCTCGAAGCGAAGCTGCTTTTCAGTCGGCTTCTCTTTTCCTAGGGCGCGTTGCCTGCAAAGATGTTCAGCCTGTGTTGCCCTGTAAATTGGTCTGCAGGTTACTAGCTATGGCCTCCAGCCCGGCGGGAGGCCCAGATGCTATGGAAATGAAGTCTATTATTAAAAGTAAAAAGCCACAACGCTGGTGGCCACCACGCCCGCTGCGGCTGCAGCTGCTAAGAGTGATAGCGGTACTGTAATGTCCCGGTACTGCTAGTGCAATTCCCTCTAATAATCCTTGCAGACCGAGATAGCATGGACATTTTCATATAAGGTAAATATTTTCCTCCCCCTTCATTCCTTCTATATATTTCTATTCTTCCAGAGCCAGCACACAGGGGTCTATTAATGCGCCATCTTGTGGATGTTTTTGTGAACTACACCTGCCTATACTTTGTCATTGTAATTTGAGCTGGCACTGTAAAGGGAGTGTCCATTATAATTAGATGACCTCCAGGACCACTCAAGGGAGCTTGGCTGGCCTGGAGGCGGAGCTGAGTGACCGCCCACTCTAGAGAGGGGGTTGGGAACTTTTTGGTCTTATGTCTTCGGTGTTGAGCTGAGCACATGGGAAGCTGTAAAAATGGCAGCTAAGTCTCCGGGAAATTGTAACAGAGACGTCCTTTCCTCTGTACCCAAGCTTCTTCTCAGAGAATACTTTCTTCTGAATCTCCAAGCAGAGATGCCTTTTCCTCTGCCTCCAAGATGTTCCTCAGGGAGTGTTTTCCCCTGAAGCTCCACGTCTCTACGAGTAGGCCGTCTGGTATCCATACATCTGGGAACTCCACACGTATTTCTTTATTCAAGTAAGTCTTTGGGACAAATATATATTTAAGGAGCCCATAGCTAATCTGACGGAAATTGAGGGTCCCCCGCCGTCGATAACTTGTATCGCCTCTTCTATATACTTGTACCCAGCTTTGTTGAGGACTAACCCCCTGGATAGAGGCCATCCCTACAAGTATATACAAGTTTAACTTCCCAAGCTACTACGAGTTAACCAAGTCTAAGGTATTCTTGCTCAAAGCTCCATCACCTGATTAAGTGGACATTGTCTATAAAGATCGCTGTATTGTATGTGAAGAATCACTCCGTCACCTGTATATTTGTATCAACTCGTCCTGCTAGTAAAAAGAGCAACAATTACCCCCGAAGCCTGGTTGTCTGTTGTCACTGTCAGATATCAGAGCAGGGGTGGGTAGTCGGGGACATCAAAAAGGAGATTTGGTGCACTTTCGGGACCCAGGGACCCCCCTGAAAGCCGGCCACATCGGATATATTACCGTGATACCAGCCCTGGCCTTCCCGAGCGTTGCAAACCCTTTAACTTTTTGTGGCGTCACGAACAGGATAAAGGGTTTGCAACACTCAGGAGGGCCAGGGCTGGTATCGCTGGTGATTATATCCGATGTGGCCGGCTTTCAAGGGGGAGTCCCTGGGACCCAAATGTGCACCAGCTCTCCCTTTTGATGTCCCCGACTACCCTCCCCTGCGTGATATCTGACAATGACAACAGACAACCAGGCTTCGGGGGTAATCGTTGCTTTTCTTTTTACTAGCAGGACAAAGTAATACAAATGTACATATGGAGGACTTCTTCACATACAATACAGCGATCTTTGTAGGTAGTGTCCAATTAGCAGAGGATGGGGCAGAATGCTTTGGATAGTAGTTGCTTGGCAGTTAACTTGTATATACTTGTAAAGATGGCCTGTATCCAGGGGGTTAGTCCTCAACAAACTGGGTACACGTATATAGAAGGGGAGATACAATTCGGCAGCGGGAGACCCTCAATTTCCGCCAGACTAGCTATGGGTTTCTTAACTATAGATTTGTCCCAAGGACTTACTTGGATAGAGATATACGTGTGAGGTCCCAGATGTACGGATAAGACAAGTCCATCAACTTCAGCACTTGTAAGATTAGAGCTTCAGAGGAAAACACTCTCTGAGAAGGGCCTTGAGGACAGAGGAGAAGGCATCTCTGCTTGGTGTACCCTGATAGTGGGCAGCCATCATTCTTGCTCCATGTGCTCAGTCTGCTAGCTGTGTATCCTCTCTTAGCCTTGTAGCCCCACACAAAAGACATCAGCCAAAAACGTCCCCAGCACCCTCTAGAGAGGGTGGTCACTCAACTCTCCCTCCAGGCCAGTCAAGGGAGCCTGATTGGTCCTGGAGGTCAGCTAATCATAATGGACACTCCCTTTACAGTAACAACTCAAATTACAATGGCAAAGTATAGGCAGGTGCAGTTCACAAAAACATCCACAAGATGGCGCATTAATAGACCCCCTATGTGCTGGCTCTGGAAGAATAGAAATATATAGAAGGAATGAAGGGGGAGGAAAATATTTACCTTATACAAAAATGTCCATGCTATCTCAGTCTGCAAGGATGAGTAGAGCGAATTGGACTAGCAGTACCGAGACATTACAGTACGAATGAGAATACTAGGATTTTGCAAGGACTAAAGAGTGCAAGAGAGAAAGCGAATGTAAAAGAAGCAAGTGTGCAGTGTAAAAAGTGAATGTAAAAATGGCATAGAGGAGAGTGACCCCCTGCTGGTGGAAGTGAGGAAAAGCAAAAGCCTACAGCTCCTGGCATTCCGAGGTGGTCTCCCATCCAAGGACTAACCAGGCCCGACCCTGCTTAGTTTCCAAGATCAGACGAGATCGGGCGTGTTCAGGGTGGTGTGGCCGTAGGCAGAGACAGGCCTCTCACTTACTCCTCTTCTACTTTGCAGCCTGGCTGCCGGCAGCTCTTTGCACTACTCCACGCTAGGCCTTTTTCTTCACTTTTTGCCTTCTCTTAAGGGAACTTCATATTCCAGCAGGAGCAGTGCAAGGGCTGTGGGCAGCCCTTATACCCACAGGTGTGGTTCAGCAACCAGTCACAGGCCGCAGCCGCCCTCTTTCAAAAGGGCTGGGCGCAGGGTCTGCGCAGGGCTAAGAAACCATCCCGGGGGTGAAAGAAAGAGCAAGCTGGGCCGGAGCCCGTTGTCCAGGAGTCGGCTAAGGAAGAAGGTGAGATGGTTGCCCGTGCCTGGAAGCGAAGCTGCTTTTCAGTCGGCTTCTCTTTTCCTAGGGCGCGTTGCCTGCAAAGATGTTCAGCCTGTGTTGCCCTGTAAATTGGTCTGCAGGTTACTAGCTATGGCCTCCAGCCCGGCGGGAGGCCCAGATGCTATGGAAATGAAGCCTGCTATTATTAAAAGTAAAAAGCCACAACGCTGGTGGCCACCACGCCCGCTGCGGCTGCAGCTGCTAAGAGTGATAGCAGTACGAATGAGAATACTAGGATTGTGCAAGGACTAAAGAGTGCAAGAGAGAAAGCGAATGTAAAAGAAGCAAGTGTGCAGTGTAAAAAGTGAATGTAAAAATGGCATAGAGGAGAGTGACCCCCTGCTGGTGGAAGTGAGGAAAAGCAAAAGCCTACAGCACCTGGTATTCCCAGGCGGTCTCCCATTCAAGTACTAACCAGGCCCGAGCCTGCTTAGCTTCCGAAATCAGACAAGATCGGGCGTGTTCAGGGTGGTGTGGCCGTAGGCAGAGACAGGCCTCTCACTTACTCCTCTTCTACTTTGCAGCCTGGCTGCCGGCAGCTCTTTGCACTACTCCACGCTAGGCCTTTTTCTTCACTTTTTGCCTTCTCTTAAGGGAACTTCATATTCCAGCAGGAGCAGTGCAAGGGCTGGGGGCGGCCCTTATACCCACAGGTGTGGTTCAGCAACCAGTCACAGGCCGCAGCCGCCCTCTTTCAAAAGGGCTGGGCGCAGGCTCTGCGCAGGGCTAAGAAACCATCCCGGGGGTGAAAGAAAGAGCAAGCTGGGCCGGAGCCCGTTGTCCAGGAGTCGGCTAAGGAAGAAGGTGAGATGGTTGCCCGTGCCTGGAAGCGAAGCTGCTTTTCAGTCGGCTTCTCTTTTCCTAGGGCGCGTTGCCTGCAAAGATGTTCAGCCTGTGTTGCCCTGTAAATTGGTCTGCAGGTTACTAGCTATGGCCTCCAGCCCGGCGGGAGGCCCAGATGCTATGGAAATGAAGCCTGCTATTATTAAAAGTAAAAAGCCACAACGCTGGTGGCCACCATGCCCGCTGCGGCTGCAGCTGCTAAGAGTGATAGCGGTACGAATGAGAATACTAGGATTTTGCAAGGACTAAAGAGTGCAAGAGAGAAAGCGAATGTAAAAGAAGCAAGTGTGCAGTGTAAAAAGTGAATGTAAAAATGGCATAGAGGAGAGTGACCCCCTGCTGGTGGAAGTGAGGAAAAGCAAAAGCCTACAGCACCTGGTATTCCCAGGCGGTCTCCCATCCAAGTACTAACCAGGCCCGACCCTGCTTAGCTTCCAAGATCAGGCGTGTTCAGGGTGGTGTGGCCGTAGGCAGAGACAAGCCTCTCACTTACTCCTCTTCTACTTTGCAGCCTGGCTGACGGCAGCTCTTTGCACTACTCCACGCTAGGCCTTTTTCTTCACTTTTTGCCTTCTCTTAAGGGAACTTCATATTCCAGCAGGAGCAGTGCAAGGGCTGGGGGCGGCCCTTATACCCACAGGTGTGGTTCAGCAACCAGTCACAGGCCGCAGCCGCCCTCTTTCAAAAGGGCTGGGCGCAGGGTCTGCGCAGGGCTAAGAAACCATCCCGGGGGTGAAAGAAAGAGCAAGCTGGGCCGGAGCCCGTTGTCCAGGAGTCGGCTGAGGAAGAAGGTGAGATGGTTGCCCGTGCCTGGAAGCGAAGCTGCTTTTCAGTCGGCTTCTCTTTTCCTAGGGCGCGTTGCCTGCAAAGATGTTCAACCTGTGTTGCCCTGTAAATTGGTCTGCAGGTTACTAGCTATGGCCTCCAGCCCGGCGGGAGGCCCAGATGCTATGGAAATGAAGCCTGCTATTATTAAAAGTAAAAAGCCACAACGCTGGTGGCCACCATGCCCGCTGCGGCTGCAGCTGCTAAGAGTGATAGCGGTACGAATGAGAATACTAGGATTTTGCAAGGACTAAAGAGTGCAAGAGAGAAAGCGAATGTAAAAGAAGCAAGTGTGCAGTGTAAAAAGTGAATGTAAAAATGGCATAGAGGAGAGTGACCCCCTGCTGGTGGAAGTGAGGAAAAGCAAAAGCCTACAGCACCTGGTATTCCCAGGCGGTCTCCCATCCAAGTACTAACCAGGCCCGACCGTTCTTAGCTTCCAAGATCAGACGAGATCGGGCGTGTTCAGGGTGGTGTGGCCGTAGGCAGAGACAAGCCTCTCACTTACTCCTCTTCTACTTTGCAGCCTGGCTGACGGCAGCTCTTTGCACTACTCCACGCTAGGCCTTTTTCTTCACTTTTTGCCTTCTCTTAAGGGAACTTCATATTCCAGCAGGAGCAGTGCAAGGGCTGGGGGCGGCCCTTATACCCACAGGTGTGGTTCAGCAACCAGTCACAGGCCGCAGCCGCCCTCTTTCAAAAGGGCTGGGCGCAGGGTCTGCGCAGGACTAAGAAACCATCCCGGGGGTGAAAGAAAGAGCAAGCTGGGCCGGAGCCCGTTGTCCAGGAGTCGGCTAAGGAAGAAGGTGAGATGGTTGCCCGTGCCAGGAAGCGAAGCTGCTTTTCAGTCGGCTTCTCTTTTCCTAGGGCACGTTGCCTGCAAAGATGTTCAGCCTGTGTTGCCCTGTAAATTGGTCTGCAGGTTACTAGCTATGGCCTCCAGCCCGGCGGGAGGCCCAGATGCTATGGAAATGAAGCCTGCTATTATTAAAACTAAAAAGCCACAACGCTGGTGGCCACCATGCCCGCTGCGGCTGCAGCTGCTAAGAGTGATAGCGGTACGAATGAGAATACTAGGATTTTGCAAGGACTAAAGAGTGCAAGAGAGAAAGCGAATGTAAAAGAAGCAAGTGTGCAGTGTAAAAAGTGAATGTAAAAATGGCATAGAGGAGAGTGACCCCCTGCTGGTGGAAGTGAGGAAAAGCAAAAGCCTACAGCACCTGGTATTCCCAGGTGGTCTCCCATCCAAGTACTAACCAGGCCCGACCCTGCTTAGCTTCCGAGATCAGATGAGATCGGGCATGTTCAGGGTGGTGTGGCCGTAGGCAGAGACAGGCCTCTCACTTACTCCTCTTCTACTTTGCAGTCTGGCTGCCGGCAGCTCTTTGCACTACTCCACGCTAGGCCTTTTTCTTCACTTTTTGCCTTCTCTTAAGGGAACTTCATATTCCAGCAGGAGCAGTGCAAGGGCTGGGGGCGGCCCTTATACCCACAGGTGTGGTTCAGCAACCAGTCACAGGCCGCAGCCACTCTCTTTCAAAAGGGCTGGGCGCAGGGTCTGCGCAGGGCTAAGAAACCATCCCGGGGGTGAAAGAAAGAGCAAGCTGGGCCGGAGCCCGTTGTCCAGGAGTCGGCTAAGGAAGAAGGTGAGATGGTTGCCCGTGCCTGGAAGCGAAGCTGCTTTTCAGTCGGCTTCTCTTTTCCTAGGGCGCGTTTCCTGCAAAGATGTTCAGCCTGTGTTGCCCTGTAAATTGGTCTGCAGGTTACTAGCTATGGCCTCCAGCCCGGCGGGCGGCCCAGATGCTATGGAAATGAAGCCTGCTATTATTAAAAGTAAAAAGCCACAACGCTGGTGGCCACCATGCCCGCTGCGGCTGCAGCTGCTAAGAGTGATAGCGGTACGAATGAGAATACTAGGATTTTGCAAGGACTAAAGAGTGCAAGAGAGAAAGCGAATGTAAAAGAAGCAAGTGTGCAGTGTAAAAAGTGAATGTAAAAATGGCATAGAGGAGAGTGACCCCCTGCTGGTGGAAGTGAGGAAAAGCAAAAGCCTACAGCACCTGGTATTCCCAGACGGTCTCCCATCCAAGTACTAACCAGGCCCGACCCTGCTTAGCTTCCAAGATAAGACGAGATCGGGCGTGTTCAGGGTGGTGTGGCCGTAGGCAAAGACAAGCCTCTCACTTACTCCTCTTCTACTTTGCAGCCTGGCTGACGGCAGCTCTTTGCACTACTCCACGCTAGGCCTTTTTCTTCACTTTTTGCCTTCTCTTAAGGGAACTTCATATTCCAGCAGGAGCAGTGCAAGGGCTGGGGGCGGCCCTTATACCCACAGGTGTGGTTCAGCAACCAGTCACAGGCCGCAGCCGCCCTCTTTCAAAAGGGCTGGGCGCAGGGTCTGCGCAGGGCTAAGAAACCATCCCGGGGGTGAAAGAAAGAGCAAGCTGGGCCGGAGCCCGTTGTCCAGGAGTCGGCTAAGGAAGAAGGTGAGATGGTTGCCCGTGCCTGGAAGCGAAGCTGCTTTTCAGTCGGCTTCTCTTTTCTTAGGGCGCGTTGCCTGCAAAAATGTTCAGCCTGTGTTGCCCTGTAAATTGGTCTGCAGGTTACTAGCTATGGCCTCCAGCCCGGCGGGAGGCCCAGATGCTATGGAAATGAAGCCTGCTATTATTAAAAGTAAAAAGCCACAACGCTGGTGGCCACCATGCCCGCTGCGGCTGCAGCTGCTAAGAGTGATAGAGGTACGAATGAGAATACTAGGATTTTGCAAGGACTAAAGAGTGCAAGAGAGAAAGCGAATGTAAAAGAAGCAAGTGTGCAGTGTAAAAAGTGAATGTAAAAATGGCATAGAGGAGAGTGACCCCCTGCTGGTGGAAGTGAGGAAAAGCAAAAGCCTACAGCACCTGGTATTCCCAGGCGGTCTCCCATCCAAGTACTAACCAGGCCCGACCCTGCTTAGTTTCCGAGATCAGACGAGATCGGGCATGTTCAGGGTGGTGTGGCTGTAGGCAGAGACAAGCCTCTCACTTACTCCTCTTCTACTTTGCAGTCTGGCTGCCGGCAGCTCTTTGCACTACTCCACGCTAGGCCTTTTTCTTCACTTTTTGCCTTCTCTTAAGGGAACTTCATATTCCAGCAGGAGCAGTGCAAGGGCTGGGGGCGGCCCTTATACCCACAGGTGTGGTTCAGCAACCAGTCACAGGCCGCAGCCGCCCTCTTTCAAAAGGGCTGGGCGCAGGGTCTGCGCAGGGCTAAGAAACCATCCCGGGGGTGAAAGAAAGAGCAAGCTGGGCCGGAGCCCGTTGTCCAGGAGTCGGCTAAGGAAGAAGGTGAGATGGTTGCCCGTGCCTGGAAGCGAAGCTGCTTTTCAGTCGGCTTCTCTTTTCCTAGGGCGCGTTGCCTGCAAAGATGTTCAGCCTGTGTTGCCCTGTAAATTGGTCTGCAGGTTACTAGCTATGGCCTCCAGCCCGGCGGGAGGCCCAGATGCTATGGAAATGAAGCCTGCTATTATTAAAAGTAAAAAGCCACAACGCTGGTGGCCACCACGCCCGCTGCGGCTGCAGCTGCTAAGAATGATAGCGGTACGAATGAGAATACTAGGATTTTGCAAGGACTAAAGAGTGCAAGAGAGAAAGCGAATGTAAAAGAAGCAAGTGTGCAGTGTAAAAAGTGAATGTAAAAATGGCATAGAGGAGAGTGACCCCCTGCTGGTGGAAGTGAGGAAAAGCAAAAGCCTACAGCACCTGGTATTCCCAGGCGGTCTCCCATCCAAGTACTAACCAGGCCCGACCCTGCTTAGCTTCCGAGATCAGATGAGATCGGGCATGTTCAGGGTGGTGTGGCCGTAGGCAGAGACAGGCCTCTCACTTACTCCTCTTCTACTTTGCAGTCTGGCTGCCGGCAGCTCTTTGCACTACTCCACGCTAGGCCTTTTTCTTCACTTTTTGCCTTCTCTTAAGGGAACTTCATATTCCAGCAGGAGCAGTGCAAGGGCTGGGGGCGGCCCTTATACCCACAGGTGTGGTTCAGCAACCAGTCACAGGCCGCAGCCGCCCTCTTTCAAAAGGGCTGGGCGCAGGGTCTGCGCAGGGCTAAGAAACCATCCCGGGGGTGAAAGAAAGAGCAAGCTGGGCCGGAGCCCGTTGTCCAGGAGTCGGCTAAGGAAGAAGGTGAGATGGTTGCCCGTGCCTGGAAGCGAAGCTGCTTTTCAGTCGGCTTCTCTTTTCTTAGGGCGCGTTGCCTGCAAAAATGTTCAGCCTGTGTTGCCCTGTAAATTGGTCTGCAGGTTACTAGCTATGGCCTCCAGCCCGGCGGGAGGCCCAGA
>NC_134268.1:40961843-40971843 GCF_031893055.1 Leptodactylus fuscus
AGATGTTCAGCCTGTGTTGCCCTGTAAATTGGTCTGCAGGTTACTAGCTATGGCTTCCAGCCCGGCGGGAGGCCCAGATGCTATGGAAATGAAGCCTGCTATTATTAAAAGTAAAAAGCCACAACGCTGGTGGCCACCACGCCCGCTGCAGCTGCAGCTGCTAAGAGTGATAGAGGTACGAATGAGAATACTAGGATTTTGCAAGGACTAAAGAGTGCAAGAGAGAAAGCGAATGTAAAAGAAGCAAGTGTGCAGTGTAAAAAGTGAATGTAAAAATGGCATAGAGGAGAGTGACCCCCTGCTGGTGGAAGTGAGGAAAAGCAAAAGCCTACAGCACCTGTTATTCCCAGGCGGTCTCCCATCCAAGTACTAACCAGGCCCGACCCTGCTTAGCTTCCGAGATCAGACGAGATCGGGCGTGTTCCGGGTGGTGTGGCCATAGGCAGAGAAAGGGCTCTCACTTACTCCTCTTCTACTTTGCAGCCTGGCTGCCGGCAGCTCTTTGCACTACTCCACGCTAAGCCTTTTTCTTCACTTTTTGCCTTCTCTTAAGGGAACTTCATATTCCAGCAGGAGCAGTGCAAGGGCTGGGGGCGGCCCTTATACCCACAGGTGTGGTTCAGCAACCAGTCACAGGCCGCAGCCGCCCTCTTTCAAAAGGGCTGGGCGCAGGGTCTGCGCAGGGCTAAGAAACCATTCCGGGGGTGAAAGAAAGAGCAAGCTGGGCCGGAGCCCGTTGTCCAGGAGTCGGCTGAGGAAGAAGGTGAGATGGTTGCCCGTGCCTGGAAGCGAAGCTGCTTTTCAGTCGGCTTCTCTTTTCCTAGGGCGCGTTGCCTGCAAAGATGTTCAGCCTGTGTTGCCCTGTAAATTGGTCTGCAGGTTACTAGCTATGGCCTCCAGCCCGGCGGGAGGCCCAGATGCTATGGAAATGAAGCCTGCTATTATTAAAAGTAAAAAGCCACAACGCTGGTGGCCACCATGCCCGCTGCGGCTGCAGCTGCTAAGAGTGATAGCGGTACGAATGAGAATACTAGGATTTTGCAAGGACTAAAGAGTGCAAGAGAGAAAGCGAATGTAAAAGAAGCAAGTGTGCAGTGTAAAAAGTGAATGTAAAAATGGCATAGAGGAGAGTGACCCCCTGCTGGTGGAAGTGAGGAAAAGCAAAAGCCTACAGCACCTGGTATTCCCAGGCGGTCTCCCATCCAAGTACTAACCAGGCCCGACCCTGCTTAGCTTCCGAGATCAGACGAGATCGGGCGTGTTCAGGGTGGTGTGGCCGTAGGCAGAGATAAGCCTCTCACTTACTCCTCTTCTACTTTGCAGCCTGGCTGACGGCAGCTCTTTGCACTACTCCACGCTAGGCCTTTTTCTTCACTTTTTGCCTTCTCTTAAGGGAACTTCATATTCCAGCAGGAGCAGTGCAAGGGCTGGGGGCGGCCCTTATACCCACAGGTGTGGTTCAGCAACCAGTCACAGGCCGCAGCCGCCCTCTTTCAAAAGGGCTGGGCGCAGGGTCTGCGCAGGGCTAAGAAACCATCCCGGGGGTGAAAGAAAGAGCAAGCTGGGCCGGAGCCCGTTGTCCAGGAGTCGGCTAAGGAAGAAGGTGAGATGGTTGCCCGTGCCTGGAAGCGAAGCTGCTTTTCAGTCGGCTTCTCTTTTCCTAGGGCGCGTTGCCTGCAAAGATGTTCAGCCTGTGTTGCCCTGTAAATTGGTCTGCAGGTTACTAGCTATGGCCTCCAGCCCGGCGGGAGGCCCAGATGCTATGGAAATGAAGCCTGCTATTATTAAAAGTAAAAAGCCACAATGCTGGTGGCCACCATGCCCGCTGCGGCTGCAGCTGCTAAGAGTGATAGCGGTACGAATGAGAATACTAGGATTTTGCAAGGACTAAAGAGTGCAAGAGAGAAAGCGAATGTAAAAGAAGCAAGTGTGCAGTGTAAAAAGTGAATGTAAAAATGGCATAGAGGAGAGTGACCCCCTGCTGGTGGAAGTGAGGAAAAGCAAAAGCCTACAGCACCTGGTATTCCCAGGCGGTCTCCCATCCAAGTACTAACCAGGCCCGACCCTGCTTAGCTTCCGAGATCAGACGAGATCGGGTATGTTCAGGGTGGTGTGGCCGTAGGCAGAGACAGGCCTCTCACTTACTCCTCTTCTACTTTGCAGCCTGGCTGCCGGCAGCTCTTTGCACTACTCCACGCTAAGCCTTTTTCTTCACTTTTTGCCTTTTCTTAAGGGAACTTCATATTCCAGCAGGAGCAGTGCAAGGGCTGGGGGCGGCCCTTATACCCACAGGTGTGGTTCAGCAACCAGTCACAGGCCGCAGCCGCCCTCTTTCAAAAGGGCTGGGCGCAGGGTCTGCGCAGGGCTAAGAAACCATCCCGGGGGTGAAAGAAAGAGCAAGCTGGGCCGGAGCCCATTGTCCAGGAGTCGGCTGAGGAAGAAGGTGAGATGGTTGCCCGTGCCTGGAAGCGAAGCTGCTTTTCAGTCGGCTTCTCTTTTCCTAGGGCGCGTTGCCTGCAAAGATGTTCAGCCTGTGTTGCCCTGTAAATTGGTCTGCAGGTTACTAGCTATGGCCTCCAGCCCGGCGGGAGGCCCAGATGCTATGGAAATGAAGCCTGCTATTATTAAAAGTAAAAAGCCACAACGCTGGTGGCCACCATGCCCGCTGCGGCTGCAGCTGCTAAGAGTGATAGCGGTACGAATGAGAATACTAGGATTTTGCAAGGACTAAAGAGTGCAAGAGAGAAAGCGAATGTAAAAGAAGCAAGTGTGCAGTGTAAAAAGTGAATGTAAAAATGGCATAGAGGAGAGTGACCCCCTGCTGGTGGAAGTGAGGAAAAGCAAAAGCCTACAGCACCTGGTATTCCCAGGCGGTCTCCCATCCAAGTACTAACCAGGCCCGACCCTGCTTAGCTTCCGAGATCAGACGAGATCGGGCGTGTTCAGGGTGGTGTGGCCGTAGGCAGAGATAAGCCTCTCACTTACTCCTCTTCTACTTTGCAGCCTGGCTGACGGCAGCTCTTTGCACTACTCCACGCTAGGCCTTTTTCTTCACTTTTTGCCTTCTCTTAAGGGAACTTCATATTCCAGCAGGAGCAGTGCAAGGGCTGGGGGCGGCCCTTATACCCACAGGTGTGGTTCAGCAACCAGTCACAGGCCGCAGCCGCCCTCTTTCAAAAGGGCTGGGCGCAGGGTCTGCGCAGGGCTAAGAAACCATCCCGGGGGTGAAAGAAAGAGCAAGCTGGGCCGGAGCCCGTTGTCCAGGAGTCGGCTAAGGAAGAAGGTGAGATGGTTGCCCGTGCCTGGAAGCGAAGCTGCTTTTCAGTCGGCTTCTCTTTTCCTAGGGCGCGTTGCCTGCAAAGATGTTCAGCCTGTGTTGCCCTGTAAATTGGTCTGCAGGTTACTAGCTATGGCCTCCAGCCCGGCGGGAGGCCCAGATGCTATGGAAATGAAGCCTGCTATTATTAAAAGTAAAAAGCCACAATGCTGGTGGCCACCATGCCCGCTGCGGCTGCAGCTGCTAAGAGTGATAGCGGTACGAATGAGAATACTAGGATTTTGCAAGGACTAAAGAGTGCAAGAGAGAAAGCGAATGTAAAAGAAGCAAGTGTGCAGTGTAAAAAGTGAATGTAAAAATGGCATAGAGGAGAGTGACCCCCTGCTGGTGGAAGTGAGGAAAAGCAAAAGCCTACAGCACCTGGTATTCCCAGGCGGTCTCCCATCCAAGTACTAACCAGGCCCGACCCTGCTTAGCTTCCGAGATCAGACGAGATCGGGTATGTTCAGGGTGGTGTGGCCGTAGGCAGAGACAGGCCTCTCACTTACTCCTCTTCTACTTTGCAGCCTGGCTGCCGGCAGCTCTTTGCACTACTCCACGCTAAGCCTTTTTCTTCACTTTTTGCCTTTTCTTAAGGGAACTTCATATTCCAGCAGGAGCAGTGCAAGGGCTGGGGGCGGCCCTTATACCCACAGGTGTGGTTCAGCAACCAGTCACAGGCCGCAGCCGCCCTCTTTCAAAAGGGCTGGGCGCAGGGTCTGCGCAGGGCTAAGAAACCATCCCGGGGGTGAAAGAAAGAGCAAGCTGGGCCGGAGCCCATTGTCCAGGAGTCGGCTGAGGAAGAAGGTGAGATGGTTGCCCGTGCCTGGAAGCGAAGCTGCTTTTCAGTCGGCTTCTCTTTTCCTAGGGCGCGTTGCCTGCAAAGATGTTCAGCCTGTGTTGCCCTGTAAATTGGTCTGCAGGTTACTAGCTATGGCCTCCAGCCCGGCGGGAGGCCCAGATGCTATGGAAATGAAGCCTGCTATTATTAAAAGTAAAAAGCCACAACGCTGGTGGCCACCATGCCCGCTGCGGCTGCAGCTGCTAAGAGTGATAGCGGTACGAATGAGAATACTAGGATTTTGCAAGGACTAAAGAGTGCAAGAGAGAAAGCGAATGTAAAAGAAGCATGTGTGCAGTGTAAAAAGTGAATGTAAAAATGGCATAGAGGAGAGTGACCCCCTGCTGGTGGAAGTGAGGAAAAGCAAAAGCCTACAGCACCTGGTATTCCCAGGCGGTCTCCCATCCAAGTACTAACCAGGCCCAACCCTTCTTAGCTTCCAAGATCAGGCGTGTTCAGGGTGGTGTGGCCGTAGGCAGAGACAAGCCTCTCACTTACTCCTCTTCTACTTTGCAGCCTGGCTGACGGCAGCTCTTTGCACTACTCCACGCTAGGCCTTTTTCTTCACTTTTTGCCTTCTCTTAAGGGAACTTCATATTCCAACAGGAGCAGTGCAAGGGCTGGGGGCGGCCCTTATACCCACAGGTGTGGTTCAGCAACCAGTCACAGGCCGCAGCCGCCCTCTTTCAAAAGGGCTGGGCGCAGGGTCTGCGCAGGGCTAAGAAACCATCCCGGGGGTGAAAGAAAGAGCAAGCTGGGCCGGAGCCCGTTGTCCAGGAGTCGGCAAAGGAAGAAGGTGAGATGGTTGCCCGTGCCTGGAAGCGAAGCTGCTTTTCAGTCGGCTTCTCTTTTTCTAGGGCGCGTTTCCTGCAAAGATGTTCAGCCTGTGTTGCCCTGTAAATTGGTCTGCAGGTTACTAGCTATGGCCTCCAGCCCGGCGGGAGGCCCAGATGCTATGGAAATGAAGCCTGCTATTATTAAAAGTAAAAAGCCACAACGCTGGTGGCCACCACGCCCGCTGTGGCTGCAGCTGCTAAGAGTGATAGAGGTACGAATGAGAATACTAGGATTTTGCAAGGACTAAAGAGTGCAATTGAGAAAGCGAATGTAAAAGAAGCAAGTGTGCAGTGTAAAAAGTGAATGTAAAAATGGCATAGAGGAGAGTGACCCCCTGCTGGTGGAAGTGAGGAAAAGCAAAAGCCTACAGCACCTGTTATTCCCAGGCGGTCTCCCATCCAAGTACTAACCAGGCCCGACCCTGCTTAGCTTCCGAGATCAGACGAGATCGGGCGTGTTCAGGGTGGTGTGGCCATAGGCAGAGACAGGGCTCTCACTTACTCCTCTTCTACTTTGCAGCCTGGCTGCCGGCAGCTCTTTGCACTACTCCACGCTAAGCCTTTTTCTTCACTTTTTGCCTTCTCTCAAGGGAACTTCATATTCCAGCACGAGCAGTGCAAGGGCTGGGGGCGGCCCTTATACCCACAGGTGTGGTTCTGCAACCAGTCACAGGCCGCAGCCGCCCTCTTTCAAAAGGGCTGGGCGCAGGGTCTGCGCAGGGCTAAGAAACCATTCCGGGGGTGAAAGAAAGAGCAAGCTGGGCCGGAGCCCGTTGTCCAGGAGTCGGCTGAGGAAGAAGGTGAGATGGTTGCCCGTGCCTGGAAGCGAAGCTGCTTTTCAGTCGGCTTCTCTTTTCCTAGGGCGCGTTGCCTGCAAAGATGTTCAGCCTGTGTTGCCCTGTAAATTGGTCTGCAGGTTACTAGCTATGGCCTCCAGCCCGGCGGGAGGCCCAGATGCTATGGAAATGAAGCCTGCTATTATTAAAAGTAAAAAGCCACAACGCTGGTGGCCACCATGCCCGCTGCGGCTGCAGCTGCTAAGAGTGATAGCGGTACGAATGAGAATACTAGGATTTTGCAAGGACTAAAGAGTGCAAGAGAGAAAGCGAATGTAAAAGAAGCAAGTGTGCAGTGTAAAAAGTGAATGTAAAAATGGCATAGAGGAGAGTGACCCCCTGCTGGTGGAAGTGAGGAAAAGCAAAAGCCTACAGCACCTGGTATTCCCAGGCGGTCTCCCATCCAAGTACTAACCAGGCCCGACCCTGCTTAGCTTCCAAGACCAGTCGAGATCAGGCGTGTTCAGGGTGGTGTGGCCGTAGGCAGAGACAGGCCTCTCACTTACTCCTCTTCTACTTTGCAGCCTGGCTGCCGGCAGCTTTTTGCACTACTCCACGCTAGGCCTTTTTCTTCACTTTTTGCCTTCTCTTAAGGGAACTTCATATTCCAGCAGGAGCAGTGCAAGGGCTGGGGGCGGCCCTTATACCCACAGGTGTGGTTCAGCAACCAGTCACAGGCCGCAGCCGCCCTCTTTCAAAAGGGCTGGGCGCAGGGTCTACGCAGGGCTAAGAAACCATCCCGGGGGTGAAAGAAAGAGCAAGCTGGGCCGGAGCCCGTTGTCCAGGAGTCGGCTAAGGAAGAAGGTGAGATGGTTGCCCGTGCCTGGAAGCGAAGCTGCTTTTCAGTCGGCTTCTCTTTTCCTAGGGCGCGTTGCCTGCAAAGATGTTCAGCCTGTGTTGCCCTGTAAATTGGTCTGCAGGTTACTAGCTATGGCCTCCAGCCCGGCGGGAGGCCCAGATGCTATGGAAATGAAGCCTGCTATTATTAAAAGTAAAAAGCCACAACGCTGGTGGCCAGCATGCCCGCTGCGGCCGCGGCTGCAGCTGCTAAGAGTGAAAGCGATACGAATGAGAATACTAGGATTTTGCAAGGACTAAAGAGTGCAAGAGAGAAAGCGAATGTAAAAGAAGCAAGTGTGCAGTGTAAAAAGTGAATGTAAAAATGGCATAGAGGAGAGTGACCCCCTGCTGGTGGAAGTGAGGAAAAGCAAAAGCCTACAGCACCTGGTATTCCCAGGCGGTCTCCCATCCAAGTACTAACCAGGCCCAACCCTGCTTTGCTTCCAAGATCAGGCGTGTTCAGGGTGGTGTGGTCGTAGGCAGAGACAAGCTTCTCACTTACTCCTCTTCTACTTTGCAGCCTGGCTGCCGACAGCTCTTTGCACTACTCCACGCTAGGCCTTTTTCTTCACTTTTTGCCTTCTCTTAAGAGAACTTCATATTCCAGCAGGAGCAGTGCAAGGGCTGGGGGCGGCCCTTATACCCACAGGTGTGGTTCAGCAACCAGTCACAGGCCGCAGCCGCCCTCTTTCAAAAGGGCTGGGCGCAGGGTCTGCGCAGGGCTAAGAAACCATCCCGGGGGTGAAAGAAAGAGCAAGCTGGGCCGGAGCCCGTTGTCCAGGAGTCGGCTAAGGAAGAAGGTGAGATGGTTGCCCGTGCCTGGAAGCGAAGCTGCTTTTCAGTCGGCTTCTCTTTTCCTAGGGCGCGTTGCCTGCAAAGATGTTCAGCCTGTGTTGCCCTGTAAATTGGTCTGCAGGTTACTAGCTATGGCCTCCAGCCCGGCGGGAGGCCCAGATGCTATGGAAATGAAGCCTGCTATTATTAAAAGTAAAAAGCCACAACGCTAGTGGCCACCACGCCCGCTGCGGCTGCAGCTGCTAAGAGTGATAGAGGTACGAATGAGAATACTAGGATTTTGCAAGGACTAAAGAGTGCAAGAGAGAAAGCGAATGTAAAAGAAGCAAGTGTGCAGTGTAAAAAGTGAATGTAAAAATGGCATAGAGGAGAGTGACCCCCTGCTGGTGGAAGTGAGGAAAAGCAAAAGCCTACAGCTCCTGGCATTCCGAGGTGGTCTCCCATCCAAGTACTAACCAGGCCCGACCCTGCTTAGCTTCCGAGATCAGACAAGATCGGGCGTGTTCAGGGTGGTGTGGCCGTAGGCAGAGACAAGCTTCTCACTTACTCCTCTTCTACTTTGCAGCCTGGCTGCCGACAGCTCTTTGCACTACTCCACGCTCGGCCTTTTTCTTCACTTTTTGCCTTCTCTTAAGAGAACTTCATATTCCAGCAGGAGCAGTGCAAGGGCTGGGGGCGGCCCTTATACCCATAGGTGTGGTTCAGCAACCAGTCACAGGCCGCAGCCGCCCTCTTTCAAAAGGGCTGGGCGCAGGGTCTGCGCAGGGCTAAGAAACCATCCCGGGGGTGAAAGAAAGAGCAAGCTGGGCCGGAGCCCGTTGTCCAGGAGTCGGCTAAGGAAGAAGGTGAGATGGTTGCCCGTGCCTGGAAGCGAAGCTGCTTTTCAGTCGGCTTCTCTTTTCCTAGGGCGCGTTGCCTGCAAAGATGTTCAGCCTGTGTTGCCCTGTAAATTGGTCTGCAGGTTACTAGCTATGGCCTCCAGCCCGGCGGGAGGCCCAGATGCTATGGAAATGAAGCCTGCTATTATTAAAAGTAAAAAGCCACAACGCTGGTGGCCACCACGCCCGCTGCGGCTGCAGCTGCTAAGAGTGATAGAGGTACGAATGAGAATACTAGGATTTTGCAAGGACTAAAGAGTGCAATTGAGAAAGCGAATGTAAAAGAAGCAAGTGTGCAGTGTAAAAAGTGAATGTAAAAATGGCATAGAGGAGAGTGACCCCCTGCTGGTGGAAGTGAGGAAAAGCAAAAGCCTACAGCACCTGGTATTCCCAGGCGGTCTCCCATCCAAGTACTGACCAGGCCCGACCCTGCTTAGCTTCCGAGATCAGACGAGATCGGGCGTGTTCAGGGTGGTGTGGCCGTAGGCAGATACAGGCCTCTCACTTACTCCTCTTCTACTTTGCAGCCTGGCTGCCGGCAGCTCTTTGCACTACTCCACGCTAAGCCTTTTTCTTCACTTTTTGCCTTCTCTTAAGGGAACTTCATATTCCAGCAGGAGCAGTGCAAGGGCTGGGGGCGGCCCTTATACCCACAGGTGTGGTTTAGCAACCAGTCACAGGCCGCAGCCGCCCTCTTTCAAAACGGCTGGGCGCAGGGTCTGCGCAGGGCTAAGAAACCATCCCGGGGGTGAAAGAAAGAGCAAGCTGGGCCGGAGCCCGTTGTCCAGGAGTCGGCTAAGGAAGAAGGTGAGATGGTTGCCCGTGCCTGGAAGCGAAGCTGCTTTTCAGTCGGCTTCTCTTTTCCTAGGGCGCGTTGCCTGCAAAGATGTTCAGCCTGTGTTGCCCTGTAAATTGGTCTGCAGGTTACTAGCTATGGCCTCCAGCCCGGCGGGAGGCCCAGATGCTATGGAAATGAAGCCTGCTATTATTAAAAGTAAAAAGCCACAACGCTGGTGGCCACCACGCCCGCTGCGGCTGCAGCTGCAGCTGCTAAGAGTGATAGCGATACGAATGAGAATACTAGGATTTTGCAAGGACTAAAGAGTGCAAGAGAGAAAGCGAATGTAAAAGAAGCAAGTGTGCAGTGTAAAAAGTGAATGTAAAAATGGCATAGAGGAGAGTGACCCCCTGCTGGTGGAAGTGAGGAAAAGCAAAAGCCTACAGCACCTGGTATTCCCAGGCGGTCTCCCATCCAAGTACTGACCAGGCCCGACCCTGCTTAGCTTCCGAGATCAGACGAGATCGGGTATGTTCAGGGTGGTGTGGCCGTAGGCAGAGACAGGCCTCTCACTTACTCCTCTTCTACTTTGCAGCCTGGCTGCCGGCAGCTCTTTGCACTACTCCACGCTAAGCCTTTTTCTTCACTTTTTGCCTTCTCTTAAGGGAACTTCATATTCCAGCAGGAGCAGTGCAAGGGCTGGGGGCGGCCCTTATACCCACAGGTGTGGTTCAGCAACCAGTCACAGGCCGCAGCCGCCCTCTTTCAAAAGGGCTGGGCGCAGGGTCTGCGCAGGGCTAAGAAACCATCCCGGGGGTGAAAGAAAGAGCAAGCTGGGCCGGAGCCCGTTGTCCAGGAGTCGGCTGAGGAAGAAGGTGAG
>NC_134268.1:40974343-40981843 GCF_031893055.1 Leptodactylus fuscus
GAGGAAGAAGGTGAGATGGTTGCCCGTGCCTGGAAGCGAAGCTGCTTTTCAGTCGGCTTCTCTTTTCCTAGGGCGCGTTGCCTGCAAAGATGTTCAGCCTGTGTTGCCCTGTAAATTGGTCTGCAGGTTACTAGCTATGGCCTCCAGCCCGGCGGGAGGCCCAGATGCTATGGAAATGAAGCCTGCTATTATTAAAAGTAAAAAGCCACAACGCCGGTGGCCACCACGCCCGCTGCGGCTGCAGCTGCAGCTGCTAAGAGTGATAGCGATACGAATGAGAATACTAGGATTTTGCAAGGACTAAAGAGTGCAAGAGAGAAAGCGAATGTAAAAGAAGCAAGTGTGCAGTGTAAAAAGTGAATGTAAAAATGGCATAGAGGAGAGTGACCCCCTGCTGGTGGAAGTGAGGAAAAGCAAAAGCCTACAGCACCTGGTATTCCCAGGCGGTCTCCCATCCAAGTACTGACCAGGCCCGACCCTGCTTAGCTTCCGAGATCAGACGAGATCGGGTATGTTCAGGGTGGTGTGGCCGTAGGCAGAGACAGGCCTCTCACTTACTCCTCTTCTACTTTGCAGCCTGGCTGCCGGCAGCTCTTTGCACTACTCCACGCTAAGCCTTTTTCTTCACTTTTTGCCTTCTCTTAAGGGAACTTCATATTCCAGCAGGAGCAGTGCAAGGGCTGGGGGCGGCCCTTATACCCACAGGTGTGGTTCAGCAACCAGTCACAGGCCGCAGCCGCCCTCTTTCAAAAGGGCTGGGCGCAGGGTCTGCGCAGGGCTAAGAAACCATCCCGGGGGTGAAAGAAAGAGCAAGCTGGGCCGGAGCCCGTTGTCCAGGAGTCGGCTAAGGAAGAAGGTGAGATGGTTGCCCGTGCCTGGAAACGAAGCTGCTTTTCAGTCGGCTTCTCTTTTCCTAGGGCGCGTTGCCTGCAAAGATGTTCAGCCTGTGTTGCCCTGTAAATTGGTCTGCAGGTTACTAGCTATGGCCTCCAGCCCGGCGGGAGGCCCAGATGCTATGGAAATGAAGCCTGCTATTATTAAAAGTAAAAAGCCACAACGCTGGTGGCCACCATGCCCGCTGCGGCTACAGCTGCTAAGAGTGATAGCGGTACGAATGAGAATACTAGGATTTTGCAAGGACTAAAGAGTGCAAGAGAGAAAGCGAATGTAAAAGAAGCAAGTGTGCAGTGTAAAAAGTGAATGTAAAAATGGCATAGAGGAGAGTGACCCCCTGCTGGTGGAAGTGAGGAAAAGCAAAAGCCTACAGCACCTGGTATTCCCAGGCGGTCTCCCATCCAAGTACTAACCAGGCCCGACCCTGCTTAGCTTCCGAGATCAGACGAGATCGGGTATGTTCAGGGTTGTGTGGCCGTAGGCAGAGACAGGCCTCTCACTTACTCCTCTTCTACTTTGCAGCCTGGCTGCCGGCAGCTCTTTGCACTACTCCACGCTAAGCCTTTTTCTTCACTTTTTGCCTTTTCTTAAGGGAACTTCATATTCCAGCAGGAGCAGTGCAAGGGCTGGGGGCGGCCCTTATACCCACAGGTGTGGTTCAGCAACCAGTCACAGGCCGCAGCCGCCCTCTTTCAAAAGGGCTGGGCGCAGGGTCTGCGCAGGGCTAAGAAACCATCCCGGGGGTGAAAGAAAGAGCAAGCTGGGCCGGAGCCCATTGTCCAGGAGTCGGCTGAGGAAGAAGGTGAGATGGTTGCCCGTGCCTGGAAGCGAAGCTGCTTTTCAGTCGGCTTCTCTTTTCCTAGGGCGCGTTGCCTGCAAAGATGTTCAGCCTGTGTTGCCCTGTAAATTGGTCTGCAGGTTACTAGCTATGGCCTCCAGCCCGGCGGGAGGCCCAGATGCTATGGAAATGAAGCCTGCTATTATTAAAAGTAAAAAGCCACAACGCTGGTGGCCACCATGCCCGCTGCGGCTGCAGCTGCTAAGAGTGATAGCGGTACGAATGAGAATACTAGGATTTTGCAAGGACTAAAGAGTGCAAGAGAGAAAGCGAATGTAAAAGAAGCATGTGCGCAGTGTAAAAAGTGAATGTAAAAATGGCATAGAGGAGAGTGACCCCCTGCTGGTGGAAGTGAGGAAAAGCAAAAGCCTACAGCACCTGGTATTCCCAGGCGGTCTCCCATCCAAGTACTAACCAGGCCCAACCCTTCTTAGCTTCCAAGATCAGACGAGATCGGGCGTGTTCAGGGTGGTGTGGCCGTAGGCAGAGACAAGCCTCTCACTTACTCCTCTTCTACTTTGCAGCCTGGCTGACGGCAGCTCTTTGCACTACTCCACGCTAGGCCTTTTTCTTCACTTTTTGCCTTCTCTTAAGGGAACTTCATATTCCAGCAGGAGCAGTGCAAGGGCTGGGGGCGGCCCTTATACCCACAGGTGTGGTTCAGCAACCAGTCACAGGCCGCAGCCGCCCTCTTTCAAAAGGGCTGGGCGCAGGGTCTGCGCAGGGCTAAGAAACCATCCCGGGGGTGAAAGAAAGAGCAAGCTGGGCCGGAGCCCGTTGTCCAGGAGTCGGCTAAGGAAGAAGGTGAGATGGTTGCCCGTGCCTGGAAGCGAAGCTGCTTTTCAGTCGGCTTCTCTTTTTCTAGGGCGCGTTTCCTGCAAAGATGTTCAGCCTGTGTTGCCCTGTAAATTGGTCTGCAGGTTACTAGCTATGGCCTCCAGCCCGGCGGGAGGCCCAGATGCTATGGAAATGAAGCCTGCTATTATTAAAAGTAAAAAGCCACAACGCTGGTGGCCACCACGCCCGCTGTGGCTGCAGCTGCTAAGAGTGATAGAGGTACGAATGAGAATACTAGGATTTTGCAAGGACTAAAGAGTGCAATTGAGAAAGCGAATGTAAAAGAAGCAAGTGTGCAGTGTAAAAAGTGAATGTAAAAATGGCATAGAGGAGAGTGACCCCCTGCTGGTGGAAGTGAGGAAAAGCAAAAGCCTACAGCACCTGTTATTCCCAGGCGGTCTCCCATCCAAGTACTAACCAGGCCCGACCCTGCTTAGCTTCCGAGATCAGACGAGATCGGGCGTGTTCAGGGTGGTGTGGCCATAGGCAGAGACAGGGCTCTCACTTACTCCTCTTCTACTTTGCAGCCTGGCTGCCGGCAGCTCTTTGCACTACTCCACACTAAGCCTTTTTCTTCACTTTTTGCCTTCTCTTAAGGGAACTTCATATTCCAGCAGGAGCAGTGCAAGGGCTGGGGGCGGCCCTTATACCCACAGGTGTGGTTCAGCAACCAGTCACAGGCCGCAGCCGCCCTCTTTCAAAAGGGCTGGGCGCAGGGTCTGCGCAGGGCTAAGAAACCATTCCGGGGGTGAAAGAAAGAGCAAGCTGGGCCGGAGCCCGTTGTCCAGGAGTCGGCTGAGGAAGAAGGTGAGATGGTTGCCCGTGCCTGGAAGCGAAGCTGCTTTTCAGTCGGCTTCTCTTTTCCTAGGGCGCGTTGCCTGCAAAGATGTTCAGCCTGTGTTGCCCTGTAAATTGGTCTGCAGGTTACTAGCTATGGCCTCCAGCCCGGCGGGAGGCCCAGATGCTATGGAAATGAAGCCTGCTATTATTAAAAGTAAAAAGCCACAACGCTGGTGGCCACCATGCCCGCTGCGGCTGCAGCTGCTAAGAGTGATAGCGGTACGAATGAGAATACTAGGATTTTGCAAGGACTAAAGAGTGCAAGAGAGAAAGCGAATGTAAAAGAAGCAAGTGTGCAGTGTAAAAAGTGAATGTAAAAATGGCATAGAGGAGAGTGACCCCCTGCTGGTGGAAGTGAGGAAAAGCAAAAGCCTACAGCACCTGGTATTCCCAGGCGGTCTCCCATCCAAGTACTAACCAGGCCCGACCCTGCTTAGCTTCCGAGATCAGACGAGATCGGGCGTGTTCAGGGTGGTGTGGCCATAGGCAGAGACAAGCCTCTCACTTACTCCTCTTCTACTTTGCAGCCTGGCTGACGGCAGCTCTTTGCACTACTCCACGCTAGGCCTTTTTCTTCACTTTTTGCCTTCTCTTAAGGGAACTTCATATTCCAGCAGGAGCAGTGCAAGGGCTGGGGGCGGCCCTTATACCCACAGGTGTGGTTCAGCAACCAGTCACAGGCCGCAGCCGCCCTCTTTCAAAAGGGCTGGGCGCAGGGTCTGCGCAGGGCTAAGAAACCATCCCGGGGGTGAAAGAAAGAGCAAGCTGGGCCGGAGCCCGTTGTCCAGGAGTCGGCTAAGGAAGAAGGTGAGATGGTTGCCCGTGCCTGGAAGCGAAGCTGCTTTTCAGTCGGCTTCTCTTTTCCTAGGGCGCGTTGCCTGCAAAGATGTTCAGCCTGTGTTGCCCTGTAAATTGGTCTGCAGGTTACTAGCTATGGCCTCCAGCCCGGCGGGAGGCCCAGATGCTATGGAAATGAAGCCTGCTATTATTAAAAGTAAAAAGCCACAACGCTGGTGGCCACCATGCCCGCTGCGGCTGCAGCTGCTAAGAGTGATAGCGGTACGAATGAGAATACTAGGATTTTGCAAGGACTAAAGAGTGCAAGAGAGAAAGCGAATGTAAAAGAAGCAAGTGTGCAGTGTAAAAAGTGAATGTAAAAATGGCATAGAGGAGAGTGACCCCCTGCTGGTGGAAGTGAGGAAAAGCAAAAGCCTACAGCACCTGGTATTCCCAGGCGGTCTCCCATCCAAGTACTAACCAGGCCCGACCCTGCTTAGCTTCCGAGATCAGACGAGATCGGGTATGTTCAGGGTGGTGTGGCCGTAGGCAGAGACAGGCCTCTCACTTACTCCTCTTCTACTTTGCAGCCTGGCTGCCGGCAGCTCTTTGCACTACTCCACGCTAAGCCTTTTTCTTCACTTTTTGCCTTTTCTTAAGGGAACTTCATATTCCAGCAGGAGCAGTGCAAGGGCTGGGGGCGGCCCTTATACCCACAGGTGTGGTTCAGCAACCAGTCACAGGCCGCAGCCGCCCTCTTTCAAAAGGGCTGGGCGCAGGGTCTGCGCAGGGCTAAGAAACCATCCCGGGGGTGAAAGAAAGAGCAAGCTGGGCCGGAGCCCATTGTCCAGGAGTCGGCTGAGGAAGAAGGTGAGATGGTTGCCCGTGCCTGGAAGCGAAGCTGCTTTTCAGTCGGCTTCTCTTTTCCTAGGGCGCGTTGCCTGCAAAGATGTTCAGCCTGTGTTGCCCTGTAAATTGGTCTGCAGGTTACTAGCTATGGCCTCCAGCCCGGCGGGAGGCCCAGATGCTATGGAAATGAAGCCTGCTATTATTAAAAGTAAAAAGCCACAACGCTGGTGGCCACCATGCCCGCTGCGGCTGCAGCTGCTAAGAGTGATAGCGGTACGAATGAGAATACTAGGATTTTGCAAGGACTAAAGAGTGCAAGAGAGAAAGCGAATGTAAAAGAAGCATGTGCGCAGTGTAAAAAGTGAATGTAAAAATGGCATAGAGGAGAGTGACCCCCTGCTGGTGGAAGTGAGGAAAAGCAAAAGCCTACAGCACCTGGTATTCCCAGGCGGTCTCCCATCCAAGTACTAACCAGGCCCAACCCTTCTTAGCTTCCAAGATCAGACGAGATCGGGCGTGTTCAGGGTGGTGTGGCCGTAGGCAGAGACAAGCCTCTCACTTACTCCTCTTCTACTTTGCAGCCTGGCTGACGGCAGCTCTTTGCACTACTCCACGCTAGGCCTTTTTCTTCACTTTTTGCCTTCTCTTAAGGGAACTTCATATTCCAGCAGGAGCAGTGCAAGGGCTGGGGGCGGCCCTTATACCCACAGGTGTGGTTCAGCAACCAGTCACAGGCCGCAGCCGCCCTCTTTCAAAAGGGCTGGGCACAGGGTCTGCGCAGGGCTAAGAAACCATCCCGGGGGTGAAAGAAAGAGCAAGCTGGGCCGGAGCCCGTTGTCCAGGAGTCGGCTAAGGAAGAAGGTGAGATGGTTGCCCGTGCCTGGAAGCGAAGCTGCTTTTCAGTCGGCTTCTCTTTTCCTAGGGCGCGTTGCCTGCAAAGATGTTCAGCCTGTGTTGCCCTGTAAATTGGTCTGCAGGTTACTAGCTATGGCCTCCAGCCCGGCGGGAGGCCCAGATGCTATGGAAATGAAGCCTGCTATTATTAAAAGTAAAAAGCCACAACGCTGGTGGCCACCACGCCCGCTGCGGCTGCAGCTGCTAAGAATGATAGCGGTACGAATGAGAATACTAGGATTTTGCAAGGACTAAAGAGTGCAAGAGAGAAAGCGAATGTAAAAGAAGCAAGTGTGCAGTGTAAAAAGTGAATGTAAAAATGGCATAGAGGAGAGTGACCCCCTGCTGTTGGAAGTGAGGAAAAGCAAAAGCCTACAGCACCTGGTATTCCCAGGCGGTCTCCCATCCAAGTACTGACCAGGCCCAACCCTGCTTAGCTTCCAAGATCAGACGAGATATGGCGTGTTCAGGGTGGTGTGGCCGTAGGCAGAGACAGGCCTCTCACTTACTCCTCTTCTACTTTGCAACCTGGCTGCCGGCAGCTCTTTGCACTACTCCACGCTAGGCCTTTTTCTTCACTTTTTGCCTTCTCTTAAGGGAACTTCATATTCCAGCAGGAGCAGTGCAAGGGCTGGGGGCGGCCCTTATACCCACAGGTGTGGTTCAGCAACCAGTCACAGGCCGCAGCCGCCCTCTTTCAAAAGGGCTGGGCGCAGGGTCTGCGCAGGGCTAAGAAACCATCCCGGGGGTGAAAGAAAGAGCAAGCTGGGCCGGAGCCCGTTGTCCAGGAGTCGGCTAAGGAAGAAGGTGAGATGGTTGCCCGTGCCTGGAAGCGAAGCTGCTTTTCAGTCGGCTTCTCTTTTCCTAGGGCGCGTTGCCTGCAAAGATGTTCAGCCTGTGTTGCCCTGTAAATTGGTCTGCAGGTTACTAGCTATGGCTTCCAGCCCGGCGGGAGGCCCAGATGCTATGGAAATGAAGCCTGCTATTATTAAAAGTAAAAAGCCACAACGCTGGTGGCCACCACGCCCGCTGCAGCTGCAGCTGCTAAGAGTGATAGCGATACGAATGAGAATACTAGGATTTTGCAAGGACTAAAGAGTGCAAGAGAGAAAGCGAATGTAAAAGAAGCAAGTGTGCAGTGTAAAAAGTGAATGTAAAAATGGCATAGAGGAGAGTGACCCCCTGCTGGTGGAAGTGAGGAAAAGCAAAAGCCTACAGCACCTGGTATTCCCAGGCGGTCTCCCATCCAAGTACTAACCAGGCCCGACCCTGCTTAGCTTCCGAGATCAGACGAGATCGGGTATGTTCAGGGTGGTGTGGCCGTAGGCAGAGACAGGCCTCTCACTTACTCCTCTTCTACTTTGCAGCCTGGCTGCCGGCAGCTCTTTGCACTACTCCACGCTAAGCCTTTTTCTTCACTTTTTGCCTTTTCTTAAGGGAACTTCATATTCCAGCAGGAGCAGTGCAAGGGCTGGGGGCGGCCCTTATACCCACAGGTGTGGTTCAGCAACCAGTCACAGGCCGCAGCCGCCCTCTTTCAAAAGGGCTGGGCGCAGGGTCTGCGCAGGGCT
>NC_134268.1:41029343-41046843 GCF_031893055.1 Leptodactylus fuscus
GTGGAAGTGAGGAAAAGCAAAAGCCTACAGCACCTGGTATTCCCAGGCGGTCTCCCATCCAAGTACTAACCAGGCCCGACCCTGCTTAGCTTCCGAGATCAGACGAGATCGGGTATGTTCAGGGTGGTGTGGCCGTAGGCAGAGACAGGCCTCTCACTTACTCCTCTTCTACTTTGCAGCCTGGCTGCCGGCAGCTCTTTGCACTACTCCACGCTAAGCCTTTTTCTTCACTTTTTGCCTTTTCTTAAGGGAACTTTATATTCCAGCAGGAGCAGTGCAAGGGCTGGGGGCGGCCCTTATACCCACAGGTGTGGTTCAGCAACCAGTCACAGGCCGCAGCCGCCCTCTTTCAAAAGGGCTGGGCGCAGGGTCTGCGCAGGGCTAAGAAACCATCCCGGGGGTGAAAGAAAGAGCAAGCTGGGCCGGAGCCCGTTGTCCAGGAGTCGGCTGAGGAAGAAGGTGAGATGGTTGCCCGTGCCTGGAAGCGAAGCTGCTTTTCAGTCGGCTTCTCTTTTCCTAGGGCGCGTTGCCTGCAAAGATGTTCAGCCTGTGTTGCCCTGTAAATTGGTCTGCAGGTTACTAGCTATGGCCTCCAGCCCGGCGGGAGGCCCAGATGCTATGGAAATGAAGCCTGCTATTATTAAAAGTAAAAAGCCACAACGCTGGTGGCCACCACGCCCGCTGTGGCTGCAGCTGCTAAGAGTGATAGAGGTACGAATGAGAATACTAGGATTTTGCAAGGACTAAAGAGTGCAATTGAGAAAGCGAATGTAAAAGAAGCAAGTGTGCAGTGTAAAAAGTGAATGTAAAAATGGCATAGAGGAGAGTGACCCCCTGCTGGTGGAAGTGAGGAAAAGCAAAAGCCTACAGCACCTGGTATTCCCAAGCGGTCTCCCATCCAAGTACTAACCAGGCCCGACCCTGCTTAGCTTCCGAGATCAGACGAGATCGGGCGTGTTCAGGGTGGTGTGGCCGTAGGCAGAGACAGGGCTCTCACTTACTCCTCTTCTACTTTGCAGCCTGGCTGCCGGCAGCTCTTTGCACTACTCCACGCTAAGCCTTTTTCTTCACTTTTTGCCTTCTCTTAAGGGAACTTCATATTCCAGCAGGAGCAGTGCAAGGGCTGGGGGCGGCCCTTATACCCACAGGTGTGGTTCAGCAACCAGTCACAGGCCGCAGCCGCCCTCTTTCAAAAGGGCTGGGCGCAGGGTCTGCGCAGGGCTAAGAAACCATCCCGGGGGTGAAAGAAAGAGCAAGCTGGGCCGGAGCCCGTTGTCCAGGAGTCGGCTAAGGAAGAAGGTGAGATGGTTGCCCGTGCCTGGAAGCGAAGCTGCTTTTCAGTCGGCTTCTCTTTTCCTAGGGCGCGTTGCCTGCAAAGATGTTCAGCCTGTGTTGCCCTGTAAATTGGTCTGCAGGTTACTAGCTATGGCCTCCAGCCCGGCGGGAGGCCCAGATGCTATGGAAATGAAGCCTGCTATTATTAAAAGTAAAAAGCCACAACGCTGGTGGCCACCACGCCTGCTGCGGCTGCAGCTGCTAAGAGTGATAGAGGTACGAATGAGAATACTAGGATTTTGCAAGGACTAAAGAGTGCAAGAGAGAAAGCGAATGTAAAAGAAGCAAGTGTGCAGTGTAAAAAGTGAATGTAAAAATGGCATAGAGGAGAGTGACCCCCTGCTGGTGGAAGTGAGGAAAAGCAAAAGCCTACAGCACCTGGTATTCCCAGGCGGTCTCCCATCCAAGTACTAACCAGGCCCGACCCTGCTTAGCTTCCGAGATCAGACGAGATCGGGTATGTTCAGGGTGGTGTGGCCGTAGGCAGAGACAGGGCTCTCACTTACTCCTCTTCTACTTTGCAGCCTGGCTGCCGGCAGCTCTTTGCACTACTCCACGCTAAGCCTTTTTCTTCACTTTTTGCCTTCTCTTAAGGGAACTTCATATTCCAGCAGGAGCAGTGCAAGGGCTGGGGGCGGCCCTTATACCCACAGGTGTGGTTCAGCAACCAGTCACAGGCCGCAGCCGCCCTCTTTCAAAAGGGCTGGGCGCAGGGTCTGCGCAGGGCTAAGAAACCATCCCGGGGGTGAAAGAAAGAGCAATCTGGGCCGGAGCCCGTTGTCCAGGAGTCGGCTAAGGAAGAAGGTGAGATGGTTGCCCGTGCCTGGAAGCAAAGCTGCTTTTCAGTCGGCTTCTCTTTTCCTAGGGCGCGTTGCCTGCAAAGATGTTCAGCCTGTGTTGCCCTGTAAATTGGTCTGCAGGTTACTAGCTATGGCCTCCAGCCCGGCGGGAGGCCCAGATGCTATGGAAATGAAGCCTGCTATTATTAAAAGTAAAAAACCACAACGCTGGTGGCCACCACGCCCGCTGCGGCTGCAGCTGCTAAGAGTGATAGAGGTACGAATGAGAATACTAGGATTTTGCAAGGACTAAAGAGTGCAAGAGAGAAAGCGAATGTAAAAGAAGCAAGTGTGCAGTGTAAAAAGTGAATGTAAAAATGGCATAGAGGAGAGTGACCCCCTGCTGGTGGAAGTGAGGAAAAGCAAAAGCCTACAGCACCTGGTATTCCCAGGCGGTCTCCCATCCAAGTACTAACCAGGCCCGACCCTGCTTAGCTTCCGAGATCAGACGAGATCGGGTATGTTCAGGGTGGTGTGGCCGTAGGCAGAGACAGGCCTCTCACTTACTCCTCTTCTACTTTGCAGCCTGGCTGCCGGCAGCTCTTTGCACTACTCCACGCTAAGCCTTTTTCTTCACTTTTTGCCTTTTCTTAAGGGAACTTCATATTCCAGCAGGAGCAGTGCAAGGGCTGGGGGCGGCCCTTATACCCACAGGTGTGGTTCAGCAACCAGTCACAGGCCGCAGCCGCCCTCTTTCAAAAGGGCTGGGCGCAGGGTCTGCGCAGGGCTAAGAAACCATCCCGGGGGTGAAAGAAAGAGCAAGCTGGGCCGGAGCCCGTTGTCCAGGAGTCGGCTAAGGAAGAAGGTGAGATGGTTGCCCGTGCCTGGAAGCGAAGCTGCTTTTCAGTCGGCTTCTCTTTTCCTAGGGCGCGTTGCCTGCAAAGATGTTCAGCCTGTGTTGCCCTGTAAATTGGTCTGCAGGTTACTAGCTATGGCCTCCAGCCCGGCGGGAGGCCCAGATGCTATGGAAATGAAGCCTGCTATTATTAAAAGTAAAAAGCCACAACGCTGGTGGCCACCATGCCCGCTGCGGCTGCAGCTGCTAAGAGTGATAGAGGTACGAATGAGAATACTAGGATTTTGCAAGGACTAAAGAGTGCAAGAGAGAAAGCGAATGTAAAAGAAGCAAGTGTGCAGTGTAAAAAGTGAATGTAAAAATGGCATAGAGGAGAGTGACCCCCTGCTGGTGGAAGTGAGGAAAAGCAAAAGCCTACAGCACCTGGTATTCCCAGGCGGTCTCCCATCCAAGTACTAACCAGGCCCGACCCTGCTTAGCTTCCGAGATCAGACGAGATCGGGTATGTTCAGGGTGGTGTGGCCGTAGGCAGAGACAGGCCTCTCACTTACTCCTCTTCTACTTTGCAGCCTGGCTGCCGGCAGCTCTTTGCACTACTCCACGCTAAGCCTTTTTCTTCACTTTTTGCCTTTTCTTAAGGGAACTTCATATTCCAGCAGGAGCAGTGCAAGGGCTGGGGGCGGCCCTTATACCCACAGGTGTGGTTCAGCAACCAGTCACAGGCCGCAGCCGCCCTCTTTCAAAAGGGCTGGGCGCAGGGTCTGCGCAGGGCTAAGAAACCATCCCGGGGGTGAAAGAAAGAGCAAGCTGGGCCGGAGCCCGTTGTCCAGGAGTCGGCTGAGGAAGAAGGTGAGATGGTTGCCCGTGCCTGGAAGCGAAGCTGCTTTTCAGTCGGCTTCTCTTTTCCTAGGGCGCGTTGCCTGCAAAGATGTTCAGCCTGTGTTGCCCTGTAAATTGGTCTGCAGGTTACTAGCTATGGCCTCCAGCCCGGCGGGAGGCCCAGATGCTATGGAAATGAAGCCTGCTATTATTAAAAGTAAAAAGCCACAACGCTGGTGGCCACCACGCCCGCTGTGGCTGCAGCTGCTAAGAGTGATAGAGGTACGAATGAGAATACTAGGATTTTGCAAGGACTAAAGAGTGCAATTGAGAAAGCGAATGTAAAAGAAGCAAGTGTGCAGTGTAAAAAGTGAATGTAAAAATGGCATAGAGGAGAGTGACCCCCTGCTGGTGGAAGTGAGGAAAAGCAAAAGCCTACAGCACCTGGTATTCCCAAGCGGTCTCCCATCCAAGTACTAACCAGGCCCGACCCTGCTTAGCTTCCGAGATCAGACGAGATCGGGCGTGTTCAGGGTGGTGTGGCCGTAGGCAGAGACAGGGCTCTCACTTACTCCTCTTCTACTTTGCAGCCTGGCTGCCGGCAGCTCTTTGCACTACTCCACGCTAAGCCTTTTTCTTCACTTTTTGCCTTCTCTTAAGGGAACTTCATATTCCAGCAGGAGCAGTGCAAGGGCTGGGGGCGGCCCTTATACCCACAGGTGTGGTTCAGCAACCAGTCACAGGCCGCAGCCGCCCTCTTTCAAAAGGGCTGGGCGCAGGGTCTGCGCAGGGCTAAGAAACCATCCCGGGGGTGAAAGAAAGAGCAATCTGGGCCGGAGCCCGTTGTCCAGGAGTCGGCTAAGGAAGAAGGTGAGATGGTTGCCCGTGCCTGGAAGCAAAGCTGCTTTTCAGTCGGCTTCTCTTTTCCTAGGGCGCGTTGCCTGCAAAGATGTTCAGCCTGTGTTGCCCTGTAAATTGGTCTGCAGGTTACTAGCTATGGCCTCCAGCCCGGCGGGAGGCCCAGATGCTATGGAAATGAAGCCTGCTATTATTAAAAGTAAAAAGCCACAACGCTGGTGGCCACCACGCCCGCTGCGGCTGCAGCTGCTAAGAGTGATAGAGGTACGAATGAGAATACTAGGATTTTGCAAGGACTAAAGAGTGCAAGAGAGAAAGCGAATGTAAAAGAAGCAAGTGTGCAGTGTAAAAAGTGAATGTAAAAATGGCATAGAGGAGAGTGACCCCCTGCTGGTGGAAGTGAGGAAAAGCAAAAGCCTACAGCACCTGGTATTCCCAGGCGGTCTCCCATCCAAGTACTAACCAGGCCCGACCCTGCTTAGCTTCCGAGATCAGACGAGATCGGGTATGTTCAGGGTGGTGTGGCCGTAGGCAGAGACAGGCCTCTCACTTACTCCTCTTCTACTTTGCAGCCTGGCTGCCGGCAGCTCTTTGCACTACTCCACGCTAAGCCTTTTTCTTCACTTTTTGCCTTTTCTTAAGGGAACTTCATATTCCAGCAGGAGCAGTGCAAGGGCTGGGGGCGGCCCTTATACCCACAGGTGTGGTTCAGCAACCAGTCACAGGCCGCAGCCGCCCTCTTTCAAAAGGGCTGGGCGCAGGGTCTGCGCAGGGCTAAGAAACCATCCCGGGGGTGAAAGAAAGAGCAAGCTGGGCCGGAGCCCGTTGTCCAGGAGTCGGCTGAGGAAGAAGGTGAGATGGTTGCCCGTGCCTGGAAGCGAAGCTGCTTTTCAGTCGGCTTCTCTTTTCCTAGGGCGCGTTGCCTGCAAAGATGTTCAGCCTGTGTTGCCCTGTAAATTGGTCTGCAGGTTACTAGCTATGGCCTCCAGCCCGGCGGGAGGCCCAGATGCTATGGAAATGAAGCCTGCTATTATTAAAAGTAAAAAGCCACAACGCTGGTGGCCACCATGCCCGCTGCGGCTGCAGCTGCTAAGAGTGATAGCGGTACGAATGAGAATACTAGGATTTTGCAAGGACTAAAGAGTGCAAGAGAGAAAGTGAATGTAAAAGAAGCAAGTGTGCAGTGTAAAAAGTGAATGTAAAAATGGCATAGAGGAGAGTGACCCCCTGCTGGTGGAAGTGAGGAAAAGCAAAAGCCTACAGCACCTGGTATTCCCAGGCGGTCTCCCATCCAAGTACTAACCAGGCCCGACCCTTCTTAGCTTCCAAGATCAGACGAGATCGGGCGTGTTCAGGGTGGTGTGGCCGTAGGCAGAGACAAGCCTCTCACTTACTCCTCTTCTACTTTGCAGCCTGGCTGCCGGCAGCTCTTTGCACTACTCCACGCTAGGCCTTTTTCTTCACTTTTTGCCTTCTCTTAAGGGAACTTCATATTCCAGCAGGAGCAGTGCAAGGGCTGGGGGCGGCCCTTATACCCACAGGTGTGGTTCAGCAACCAGTCACAGGCCGCAGCCGCCCTCTTTCAAAAGGGCTGGGCGCAGGGTCTGCGCAGGGCTAAGAAACCATCCCGGGGGTGAAAGAAAGAGCAAGCTGGGCCGGAGCCCGTTGTCCAGGAGTCGGCTAAGGAAGAAGGTGAGATGGTTGCCCGTGCCTGGAAGCGAAGCTGCTTTTCAGTCGGCTTCTCTTTTCCTAGGGCGCGTTGCCTGCAAAGATGTTCAGCCTGTGTTGCCCTGTAAATTGGTCTGCAGGTTACTAGCTATGGCCTCCAGCCCGGCGGGAGGCCCAGATGCTATGGAAATGAAGCCTGCTATTATTAAAAGTAAAAAGCCACAACGCTGGTGGCCACCACGCCCGCTGTGGCTGCAGCTGCTAAGAGTGATAGAGGTACGAATGTGAATAATAGGATTTTGCAAGGACTAAAGAGTGCAATTGAGAAAGCGAATGTAAAAGAAGCAAGTGTGCAGTGTAAAAAGTGAATGTAAAAATGGCATAGAGGAGAGTGACCCCCTGCTGGTGGAAGTGAGGAAAAGCAAAAGCCTACAGCACCTGGTATTCCCAAGCGGTCTCCCATCCAAGTACTAACCAGGCCCGACCCTGCTTAGCTTCCGAGATCAGACGAGATCGGGCGTGTTCAGGGTGGTGTGGCCGTAGGCAGAGACAGGGCTCTCACTTACTCCTCTTCTACTTTGCAGCCTGGCTGCCGGCAGCTCTTTGCACTACTCCACGCTAAGCCTTTTTCTTCACTTTTTGCCTTCTCTTAAGGGAACTTCATATTCCAGCAGGAGCAGTGCAAGGGCTGGGGGCGGCCCTTATACCCACAGGTGTGGTTCAGCAACCAGTCACAGGCCGCAGCCGCCCTCTTTCAAAAGGGCTGGGCGCAGGGTCTGCGCAGGGCTAAGAAACCATCCCGGGGGTGAAAGAAAGAGCAAGCTGGGCCGGAGCCCGTTGTCCAGGAGTCGGCTAAGGAAGAAGGTGAGATGGTTGCCCGTGCCTGGAAGCGAAGCTGCTTTTCAGTCGGCTTCTCTTTTCCTAGGGCGCGTTGCCTGCAAAGATGTTCAGCCTGTGTTGCCCTGTAAATTGGTCTGCAGGTTACTAGCTATGGCCTCCAGCCCGGCGGGAGGCCCAGATGCTATGGAAATGAAGCCTGCTATTATTAAAAGTAAAAAGCCACAACGCTGGTGGCCACCACGCCCGCTGCGGCTGCAGCTGCTAAGAGTGATAGAGGTACGAATGAGAATACTAGGATTTTGCAAGGACTAAAGAGTGCAAGAGAGAAAGCGAATGTAAAAGAAGCAAGTGTGCAGTGTAAAAAGTGAATGTAAAAATGGCATAGAGGAGAGTGACCCCCTGCTGGTGGAAGTGAGGAAAAGCAAAAGCCTACAGCACCTGGTATTCCCAGGCGGTCTCCCATCCAAGTACTAACCAGGCCCGACCCTGCTTAGCTTCCGAGATCAGACGAGATCGGGTATGTTCAGGGTGGTGTGGCCGTAGGCAGAGACAGGCCTCTCACTTACTCCTCTTCTACTTTGCAGCCTGGCTGCCGGCAGCTCTTTGCACTACTCCACGCTAAGCCTTTTTCTTCACTTTTTGCCTTTTCTTAAGGGAACTTCATATTCCAGCAGGAGCAGTGCAAGGGCTGGGGGCGGCCCTTATACCCACAGGTGTGGTTCAGCAACCAGTCACAGGCCGCAGCCGCCCTCTTTCAAAAGGGCTGGGCGCAGGGTCTGCGCAGGGCTAAGAAACCATCCCGGGGGTGAAAGAAAGAGCAAGCTGGGCCGGAGCCCGTTGTCCAGGAGTCGGCTGAGGAAGAAGGTGAGATGGTTGCCCGTGCCTGGAAGCGAAGCTGCTTTTCAGTCGGCTTCTCTTTTCCTAGGGCGCGTTGCCTGCAAAGATGTTCAGCCTGTGTTGCCCTGTAAATTGGTCTGCAGGTTACTAGCTATGGCCTCCAGCCCGGCGGGAGGCCCAGATGCTATGGAAATGAAGCCTGCTATTATTAAAAGTAAAAAGCCACAACGCTGGTGGCCACCACGCCCGCTGTGGCTGCAGCTGCTAAGAGTGATAGAGGTACGAATGAGAATACTAGGATTTTGCAAGGACTAAAGAGTGCAATTGAGAAAGCGAATGTAAAAGAAGCAAGTGTGCAGTGTAAAAAGTGAATGTAAAAATGGCATAGAGGAGAGTGACCCCCTGCTGGTGGAAGTGAGGAAAAGCAAAAGCCTATAGCACCCGGTATTCCCAAGCGGTCTCCCATCCAAGTACTAACCAGGCCCGACCCTGCTTAGCTTCCGAGATCAGACGAGATTGGGCGTGTTCAGGGTGGTGTGGCCGTAGGCAGAGACAGGGCTCTCACTTACTCCTCTTCTACTTTGCAGCCTGGCTGCCGGCAGCTCTTTGCACTACTCCACGCTAAGCCTTTTTCTTCACTTTTTGCCTTCTCTTAAGGGAACTTCATATTCCAGCAGGAGCAGTGCAAGGGCTGGGGGCGGCCCTTATACCCACAGGTGTGGTTCAGCAACCAGTCACAGGCCGCAGCCGCCCTCTTTCAAAAGGGCTGGGCGCAGGGTCTGCGCAGGGCTAAGAAACCATCCCGGGGGTGAAAGAAAGAGCAATCTGGGCCGGAGCCCGTTGTCCAGGAGTCGGCTAAGGAAGAAGGTGAGATGGTTGCCCGTGCCTGGAAGCAAAGCTGCTTTTCAGTCGGCTTCTCTTTTCCTAGGGCGCGTTGCCTGCAAAGATGTTCAGCCTGTGTTGCCCTGTAAATTGGTCTGCAGGTTACTAGCTATGGCCTCCAGCCCGGCGGGAGGCCCAGATGCTATGGAAATGAAGCCTGCTATTATTAAAAGTAAAAAACCACAACGCTGGTGGCCACCACGCCCGCTGCGGCTGCAGCTGCTAAGAGTGATAGAGGTACGAATGAGAATACTAGGATTTTGCAAGGACTAAAGAGTGCAAGAGAGAAAGCGAATGTAAAAGAAGCAAGTGTGCAGTGTAAAAAGTGAATGTAAAAATGGCATAGAGGAGAGTGACCCCCTGCTGGTGGAAGTGAGGAAAAGCAAAAGCCTACAGCACCTGGTATTCCCAGGCGGTCTCCCATCCAAGTACTAACCAGGCCCGACCCTGCTTAGCTTCCGAGATCAGACGAGATCGGGTATGTTCAGGGTGGTGTGGCCGTAGGCAGAGACAGGCCTCTCACTTACTCCTCTTCTACTTTGCAGCCTGGCTGCCGGCAGCTCTTTGCACTACTCCACGCTAAGCCTTTTTCTTCACTTTTTGCCTTTTCTTAAGGGAACTTCATATTCCAGCAGGAGCAGTGCAAGGGCTGGGGGCGGCCCTTATACCCACAGGTGTGGTTCAGCAACCAGTCACAGGCCGCAGCCGCCCTCTTTCAAAAGGGCTGGGCGCAGGGTCTGCGCAGGGCTAAGAAACCATCCCGGGGGTGAAAGAAAGAGCAAGCTGGGCCGGAGCCCGTTGTCCAGGAGTCGGCTGAGGAAGAAGGTGAGATGGTTGCCCGTGCCTGGAAGCGAAGCTGCTTTTCAGTCGGCTTCTCTTTTCCTAGGGCGCGTTGCCTGCAAAGATGTTCAGCCTGTGTTGCCCTGTAAATTGGTCTGCAGGTTACTAGCTATGGCCTCCAGCCCGGCGGGAGGCCCAGATGCTATGGAAATGAAGCCTGCTATTATTAAAAGTAAAAAGCCACAACGCTGGTGGCCACCATGCCCGCTGCGGCTGCAGCTGCTAAGAGTGATAGCGGTACGAATGAGAATACTAGGATTTTGCAAGGACTAAAGAGTGCAAGAGAGAAAGTGAATGTAAAAGAAGCAAGTGTGCAGTGTAAAAAGTGAATGTAAAAATGGCATAGAGGAGAGTGACCCCCTGCTGGTGGAAGTGAGGAAAAGCAAAAGCCTACAGCACCTGGTATTCCCAGGCGGTCTCCCATCCAAGTACTAACCAGGCCCGACCCTTCTTAGCTTCCAAGATCAGACGAGATCGGGCGTGTTCAGGGTGGTGTGGCCGTAGGCAGAGACAAGCCTCTCACTTACTCCTCTTCTACTTTGCAGCCTGGCTGCCGGCAGCTCTTTGCACTACTCCACGCTAGGCCTTTTTCTTCACTTTTTGCCTTCTCTTAAGGGAACTTCATATTCCAGCAGGAGCAGTGCAAGGGCTGGGGGCGGCCCTTATACCCACAGGTGTGGTTCAGCAACCAGTCACAGGCCGCAGCCGCCCTCTTTCAAAAGGGCTGGGCGCAGGGTCTGCGCAGGGCTAAGAAACCATCCCGGGGGTGAAAGAAAGAGCAAGCTGGGCCGGAGCCCGTTGTCCAGGAGTCGGCTAAGGAAGAAGGTGAGATGGTTGCCCGTGCCTGGAAGCGAAGCTGCTTTTCAGTCGGCTTCTCTTTTCCTAGGGCGCGTTGCCTGCAAAGATGTTCAGCCTGTGTTGCCCTGTAAATTGGTCTGCAGGTTACTAGCTATGGCCTCCAGCCCGGCGGGAGGCCCAGATGCTATGGAAATGAAGCCTGCTATTATTAAAAGTAAAAAGCCACAACGCTGGTGGCCACCACGCCCGCTGTGGCTGCAGCTGCTAAGAGTGATAGAGGTACGAATGAGAATACTAGGATTTTGCAAGGACTAAAGAGTGCAATTGAGAAAGCGAATGTAAAAGAAGCAAGTGTGCAGTGTAAAAAGTGAATGTAAAAATGGCATAGAGGAGAGTGACCCCCTGCTGGTGGAAGTGAGGAAAAGCAAAAGCCTACAGCACCTGGTATTCCCAAGCGGTCTCCCATCCAAGTACTAACCAGGCCCGACCCTGCTTAGCTTCCGAGATCAGACGAGATCGGGCGTGTTCAGGGTGGTGTGGCCGTAGGCAGAGACAGGGCTCTCACTTACTCCTCTTCTACTTTGCAGCCTGGCTGCCGGCAGCTCTTTGCACTACTCCACGCTAAGCCTTTTTCTTCACTTTTTGCCTTCTCTTAAGGGAACTTCATATTCCAGCAGGAGCAGTGCAAGGGCTGGGGGCGGCCCTTATACCCACAGGTGTGGTTCAGCAACCAGTCACAGGCCGCAGCCGCCCTCTTTCAAAAGGGCTGGGCGCAGGGTCTGCGCAGGGCTAAGAAACCATCCCGGGGGTGAAAGAAAGAGCAAGCTGGGCCGGAGCCCGTTGTCCAGGAGTCGGCTGAGGAAGAAGGTGAGATGGTTGCCCGTGCCTGGAAGCGAAGCTGCTTTTCAGTCGGCTTCTCTTTTCCTAGGGCGCGTTGCCTGCAAAGATGTTCAGCCTGTGTTGCCCTGTAAATTGGTCTGCAGGTTACTAGCTATGGCCTCCAGCCCGGCGGGAGGCCCAGATGCTATGGAAATGAAGCCTGCTATTATTAAAAGTAAAAAGCCACAACGCTGGTGGCCACCATGCCCGCTGCGGCTGCAGCTGCTAAGAGTGATAGCGGTACGAATGAGAATACTAGGATTTTGCAAGGACTAAAGAGTGCAAGAGAGAAAGTGAATGTAAAAGAAGCAAGTGTGCAGTGTAAAAAGTGAATGTAAAAATGGCATAGAGGAGAGTGACCCCCTGCTGGTGGAAGTGAGGAAAAGCAAAAGCCTACAGCACCTGGTATTCCCAGGCGGTCTCCCATCCAAGTACTAACCAGGCCCGACCCTTCTTAGCTTCCAAGATCAGACGAGATCGGGCGTGTTCAGGGTGGTGTGGCCGTAGGCAGAGACAAGCCTCTCACTTACTCCTCTTCTACTTTGCAGCCTGGCTGCCGGCAGCTCTTTGCACTACTCCACGCTAGGCCTTTTTCTTCACTTTTTGCCTTCTCTTAAGGGAACTTCATATTCCAGCAGGAGCAGTGCAAGGGCTGGGGGCGGCCCTTATACCCACAGGTGTGGTTCAGCAACCAGTCACAGGCCGCAGCCGCCCTCTTTCAAAAGGGCTGGGCGCAGGGTCTGCGCAGGGCTAAGAAACCATCCCGGGGGTGAAAGAAAGAGCAAGCTGGGCCGGAGCCCGTTGTCCAGGAGTCGGCTAAGGAAGAAGGTGAGATGGTTGCCCGTGCCTGGAAGCGAAGCTGCTTTTCAGTCGGCTTCTCTTTTCCTAGGGCGCGTTGCCTGCAAAGATGTTCAGCCTGTGTTGCCCTGTAAATTGGTCTGCAGGTTACTAGCTATGGCCTCCAGCCCGGCGGGAGGCCCAGATGCTATGGAAATGAAGCCTGCTATTATTAAAAGTAAAAAGCCACAACGCTGGTGGCCACCACGCCCGCTGTGGCTGCAGCTGCTAAGAGTGATAGAGGTACGAATGAGAATACTAGGATTTTGCAAGGACTAAAGAGTGCAATTGAGAAAGCGAATGTAAAAGAAGCAAGTGTGCAGTGTAAAAAGTGAATGTAAAAATGGCATAGAGGAGAGTGACCCCCTGCTGGTGGAAGTGAGGAAAAGCAAAAGCCTACAGCACCTGGTATTCCCAAGCGGTCTCCCATCCAAGTACTAACCAGGCCCGACCCTGCTTAGCTTCCGAGATCAGACGAGATCGGGCGTGTTCAGGGTGGTGTGGCCGTAGGCAGAGACAGGGCTCTCACTTACTCCTCTTCTACTTTGCAGCCTGGCTGCCGGCAGCTCTTTGCACTACTCCACGCTAAGCCTTTTTCTTCACTTTTTGCCTTCTCTTAAGGGAACTTCATATTCCAGCAGGAGCAGTGCAAGGGCTGGGGGCGGCCCTTATACCCACAGGTGTGGTTCAGCAACCAGTCACAGGCCGCAGCCGCCCTCTTTCAAAAGGGCTGGGCGCAGGGTCTGCGCAGGGCTAAGAAACCATCCCGGGGGTGAAAGAAAGAGCAATCTGGGCCGGAGCCCGTTGTCCAGGAGTCGGCTGAGGAAGAAGGTGAGATGGTTGCCCGTGCCTGGAAGCGAAGCTGCTTTTCAGTCGGCTTCTCTTTTCCTAGGGCGCGTTGCCTGCAAAGATGTTCAGCCTGTGTTGCCCTGTAAATTGGTCTGCAGGTTACTAGCTATGGCCTCCAGCCCGGCGGGAGGCCCAGATGCTATGGAAATGAAGCCTGCTATTATTAAAAGTAAAAAGCCACAACGCTGGTGGCCACCATGCCCGCTGCGGCTGCAGCTGCTAAGAGTGATAGCGGTACGAATGAGAATACTAGGATTTTGCAAGGACTAAAGAGTGCAAGAGAGAAAGTGAATGTAAAAGAAGCAAGTGTGCAGTGTAAAAAGTGAATGTAAAAATGGCATAGAGGAGAGTGACCCCCTGCTGGTGGAAGTGAGGAAAAGCAAAAGCCTACAGCACCTGGTATTCCCAGGCGGTCTCCCATCCAAGTACTAACCAGGCCCGACCCTTCTTAGCTTCCAAGATCAGGCGTGTTCAGGGTGGTGTGGCCGTAGGCAGAGACAAGCCTCTCACTTACTCCTCTTCTACTTTGCAGCCTGGCTGCCGGCAGCTCTTTGCACTACTCCACGCTAGGCCTTTTTCTTCACTTTTTGCCTTCTCTTAAGGGAACTTCATATTCCAGCAGGAGCAGTGCAAGGGCTGGGGGCGGCCCTTATACCCACAGGTGTGGTTCAGCAACCAGTCACAGGCCGCAGCCGCCCTCTTTCAAAAGGGCTGGGCGCAGGGTCTGCGCAGGGCTAAGAAACCATCCCGGGGGTGAAAGAAAGAGCAAGCTGGGCCGGAGCCCGTTGTCCAGGAGTCGGCTAAGGAAGAAGGTGAGATGGTTGCCCGTGCCTGGAAGCGAAGCTGCTTTTCAGTCGGCTTCTCTTTTCCTAGGGCGCGTTGCCTGCAAAGATGTTCAGCCTGTGTTGCCCTGTAAATTGGTCTGCAGGTTACTAGCTATGGCCTCCAGCCCGGCGGGAGGCCCAGATGCTATGGAAATGAAGCCTGCTATTATTAAAAGTAAAAAGCCACAACGCTGGTGGCCACCACGCCCGCTGTGGCTGCAGCTGCTAAGAGTGATAGAGGTACGAATGAGAATACTAGGATTTTGCAAGGACTAAAGAGTGCAATTGAGAAAGCGAATGTAAAAGAAGCAAGTGTGCAGTGTAAAAAGTGAATGTAAAAATGGCATAGAGGAGAGTGACCCCCTGCTGGTGGAAGTGAGGAAAAGCAAAAGCCTACAGCACCTGGTATTCCCAAGCGGTCTCCCATCCAAGTACTAACCAGGCCCGACCCTGCTTAGCTTCCGAGATCAGGCGTGTTCAGGGTGGTGTGGCCGTAGGCAGAGACAGGGCTCTCACTTACTCCTCTTCTACTTTGCAGCCTGGCTGCCGGCAGCTCTTTGCACTACTCCACGCTAAGCCTTTTTCTTCACTTTTTGCCTTCTCTTAAGGGAACTTCATATTCCAGCAGGAGCAGTGCAAGGGCTGGGGGCGGCCCTTATACCCACAGGTGTGGTTCAGCAACCAGTCACAGGCCGCAGCCGCCCTCTTTCAAAAGGGCTGGGCGCAGGGTCTGCGCAGGGCTAAGAAACCATCCCGGGGGTGAAAGAAAGAGCAATCTGGGCCGGAGCCCGTTGTCCAGGAGTCGGCTAAGGAAGAAGGTGAGATGGTTGCCCGTGCCTGGAAGCAAAGCTGCTTTTCAGTCGGCTTCTCTTTTCCTAGGGCGCGTTGCCTGCAAAGATGTTCAGCCTGTGTTGCCCTGTAAATTGGTCTGCAGGTTACTAGCTATGGCCTCCAGCCCGGCGGGAGGCCCAGATGCTATGGAAATGAAGCCTGCTATTATTAAAAGTAAAAAGCCACAACGCTGGTGGCCACCACGCCCGCTGCGGCTGCAGCTGCAGCTGCTAAGAGTGATAGCGATACGAATGAGAATGCTAGTATTTTGCAAGGACTAAAGAGTGCAAGAGAGAAAGCGAATGTAAAAGAAGCAAGTGTGCAGTGTAAAAAGTGAATGTAAAAATGGCATAGAGGAGAGTGACCCCCTGCTGGTGGAAGTGAGGAAAAGCAAAAGCCTACAGCACCTGGTATTCCCAGGCGGTCTCCCATCCAAGTACTAACCAGGCCCGACCCTGCTTAGCTTCCGAGATCAGACGAGATCGGGTATGTTCAGGGTGGTGTGGCCGTAGGCAGAGACAGGCCTCTCACTTACTCCTCTTCTACTTTGCAGCCTGGCTGCCGGCAGCTCTTTGCACTACTCCACGCTAAGCCTTTTTCTTCACTTTTTGCCTTCTCTTAAGGGAACTTCATATTCCAGCAGGAGCAGTGCAAGGGCTGGGGGCGGCCCTTATACCCACAGGTGTGGTTCAGCAACCAGTCACAGGCCGCAGCCGCCCTCTTTCAAAAGGGCTGGGCGCAGGGTCTGCGCAGGGCTAAGAAACCATCCCTGGGGGTGAAAGAAAGAGCAAGCTGGGCCGGAGCCCGTTGTCCAGGAGTCGGCTAAGGAAGAAGGTGAGATGGTTGCCCGTGCCTGGAAGCGAAGCTGCTTTTCAGTTGGCTTCTCTTTTTCTAGGGCGCGTTTCCTGCAAAGATGTTCAGCCTGTGTTGCCCTGTAAATTGGTCTGCAGGTTACTAGCTATGGCCTCCAGCCCGGCGGGAGGCCCAGATGCTATGGAAATGAAGCCTGCTATTATTAAAAGTAAAAAGCCACAACGCTGGTGGCCACCACGCCCGCTGTGGCTGCAGCTGCTAAGAGTGATAGAGGTACGAATGAGAATACTAGGATTTTGCAAGGACTAAAGAGTGCAATTGAGAAAGCGAATGTAAAAGAAGCAAGTGTGCAGTGTAAAAAGTGAATGTAAAAATGGCATTGAGGAGAGTGACCCCCTGCTGGTGGAAGTGAGGAAAAGCAAAAGCCTACAGCACCTGTTATTCCCAGGCGGTCTCCCATCCAAGTACTAACCAGGCCCGACCCTGCTTAGCTTCCGAGATCAGACGAGATCGGGCGTGTTCAGGGTGGTGTGGCCATAGGCAGAGACAGGGCTCTCACTTACTCCTCTTCTACTTTGCAGCCTGGCTGCCGGCAGCTCTTTGCACTACTCCACGCTAAGCCTTTTTCTTCACTTTTTGCCTTCTCTTAAGGGAACTTCATATTCCAGCAGGAGCAGTGCAAGGGCTGGGGGCGGCCCTTATACCCACAGGTGTGGTTCAGCAACCAGTCACAGGCCGCAGCCGCCCTCTTTCAAAAGGGCTGGGCGCAGGGTCTGCGCAGGGCTAAGAAACCATTCCGGGGGTGAAAGAAAGAGCAAGCTGGGCCGGAGCCCGTTGTCCAGGAGTCGGCTGAGGAAGAAGGTGAGATGGTTGCCCGTGCCTGGAAGCGAAGCTGCTTTTCAGTCGGCTTCTCTTTTCCTAGGGCGCGTTGCCTGCAAAGATGTTCAGCCTGTGTTGCCCTGTAAATTGGTCTGCAGGTTACTAGCTATGGCCTCCAGCCCGGCGGGAGGCCCAGATGCTATGGAAATGAAGCCTGCTATTATTAAAAGTAAAAAGCCACAACGCTGGTGGCCACCACGCCCGCTGCGGCTGCAGCTGCTAAGAGTGATAGAGGTACGAATGAGAATACTAGGATTTTGCAAGGACTAAAGAGTGCAATTGAGAAAGCGAATGTAAAAGAAGCAAGTGTGCAGTGTAAAAAGTGAATGTAAAAATGGCATAGAGGAGAGTGACCCCCTGCTGGTGGAAGTGAGGAAAAGCAAAAGCCTACAGCACCTGGTATTCCCAGGCGGTCTCCCATCCAAGTACTGACCAGGCCCGACCCTGCTTAGCTTCCGAGATCAGACGAGATCGGACGTGTTCAGGGTGGTGTGGCCGTAGGCAGATACAGGCCTCTCACTTACTCCTCTTCTACTTTGCAGCCTGGCTGCCGGCAGCTCTTTGCACTACTCCACGCTAAGCCTTTTTCTTCACTTTTTGCCTTCTCTTAAGGGAACTTCATATTCCAGCAGGAGCAGTGCAAGGGCTGGGGGCGGCCCTTATACCCACAGGTGTGGTTCAGCAACCAGTCACAGGCCGCAGCCGCCCTCTTTCAAAAGGGCTGGGCGCAGGGTCTACGCAGGGCTAAGAAACCATCCCGGGGGTGAAAGAAAGAGCAAGCTGGGCCGGAGCCCGTTGTCCAGGAGTCGGCTAAGGAAGAAGGTGAGATGGTTGCCCGTGCCTGGAAGCGAAGCTGCTTTTTAGTCGGCTTCTCTTTTCCTAGGGCGCGTTGCCTGCAAAGATGTTCAGCCTGTGTTGCCCTGTAAATTGGTCTGCAGGTTACTAGCTATGGCCTCCAGCCCGGCGGGAGGCCCAGATGCAATGGAAATGAAGCCTGCTATTATTAAAAGTAAAAAGCCACAACGCTGGTGGCCAGCACGCCCGCTGCGGCCGCGGCTGCAGCTGGTAAGAGTGAA
>NC_134268.1:41051843-41056843 GCF_031893055.1 Leptodactylus fuscus
CCATGCCCGCTGCGGCTGCAGCTGCTAAGAGTGATAGCGGTACGAATGAGAATACTAGGATTTTGCAAGGACTAAAGAGTGCAAGAGAGAAAGCGAATGTAAAAGAAGCAAGTGTGCAGTGTAAAAAGTGAATGTAAAAATGGCTTAGAGGAGAGTGACCCCCTGCTGGTGAAAGTGAGGAAAAGCAAAAGCCTACAGCACCTGGCATTCTGAGGTGGTCTCCAATCCAAGTACTAACCAGGCCGACCCTGCTTAGCTTCCAAGATCAGACGAGATCGGGCGTGTTCAGGGTGGTGTGACCGTAGGCAGAGACAGGCCTCTCACTTACTCCTCTTCTAGTTTGCAGCCTGGCTGCCGTCAGCTTTTTGCACTACTCCACGCTAGGCCTTTTTCTTCACTTTTTGCCTTCTCTTAAGGGAACTTCATATTCCAGCAGGAGCAGTGCAAGGGCTGGGGACAGCCCTTATACCCACAGGTGTGGTTCAGCAACCAGTCACAGGCCGCAGCCGACCTCTTTCAAAAGGACTGGGCGCAGGGTCTGCGCAGGGCTAAGAAACCATCCCGGGGGTGAAAGAAAGAGCAAGCTGGGCCGGAGCCCGTTGTCCAGGAGTCGGCTAAGGAAGAAGGTAAGATGGTTGCCCGTGCCTGAAAGCGAAGCTGCTTTTCAGTCGGCTTCTCTTTTCCTAGGGCGCGTTGCCTGCAAAGATGTTCAGCCTGTGTTGCCCTGTAAATTGGTCTGCAGGTTACTAGCTATGGCCTCCAGCCCGGCGGGAGGCCCAGATGCTATGGAAATGAAGCCTGCTATTATTAAAAGTAAAAAGCCACAACGCTGGTGGCCACCACGCCCGCTGTGGCTGCAGCTGCTAAGAGTGATAGAGGTACGAATGAGAATACTAGGATTTTGCAAGGACTAAAGAGTGCAATTGAGAAAGCGAATGTAAAAGAAGCAAGTGTGCAGTGTAAAAAGTGAATGTAAAAATGGCATTGAGGAGAGTGACCCCCTGCTGGTGGAAGTGAGGAAAAGCAAAAGCCTACAGCACCTGTTATTCCCAGGCGGTCTCCCATCCAAGTACTAACCAGGCCCGACCCTGCTTAGCTTCCGAGATCAGACGAGATCGGGCGTGTTCAGGGTGGTGTGGCCATAGGCAGAGACAGGGCTCTCACTTACTCCTCTTCTACTTTGCAGCCTGGCTGCCGGCAGCTCTTTGCACTACTCCACGCTAAGCCTTTTTCTTCACTTTTTGCCTTCTCTTAAGGGAACTTCATATTCCAGCAGGAGCAGTGCAAGGGCTGGGGGCGGCCCTTATACCCACAGGTGTGGTTCAGCAACCAGTCACAGGCCGCAGCCGCCCTCTTTCAAAAGGGCTGGGCGCAGGGTCTGCGCAGGGCTAAGAAACCATTCCGGGGGTGAAAGAAAGAGCAAGCTGGGCCGGAGCCCGTTGTCCAGGAGTCGGCTGAGGAAGAAGGTGAGATGGTTGCCCGTGCCTGGAAGCGAAGCTGCTTTTCAGTCGGCTTCTCTTTTCCTAGGGCGCGTTGCCTGCAAAGATGTTCAGCCTGTGTTGCCCTGTAAATTGGTCTGCAGGTTACTAGCTATGGCCTCCAGCCCGGCGGGAGGCCCAGATGCTATGGAAATGAAGCCTGCTATTATTAAAAGTAAAAAGCCACAACGCTGGTGGCCACCACGCCCGCTGCGGCTGCAGCTGCTAAGAGTGATAGAGGTACGAATGAGAATACTAGGATTTTGCAAGGACTAAAGAGTGCAATTGAGAAAGCGAATGTAAAAGAAGCAAGTGTGCAGTGTAAAAAGTGAATGTAAAAATGGCATAGAGGAGAGTGACCCCCTGCTGGTGGAAGTGAGGAAAAGCAAAAGCCTACAGCACCTGGTATTCCCAGGCGGTCTCCCATCCAAGTACTGACCAGGCCCGACCCTGCTTAGCTTCCGAGATCAGACGAGATCGGGCGTGTTCAGGGTGGTGTGGCCGTAGGCAGATACAGGCCTCTCACTTACTCCTCTTCTACTTTGCAGCCTGGCTGCCGGCAGCTCTTTGCACTACTCCACGCTAAGCCTTTTTCTTCACTTTTTGCCTTCTCTTAAGGGAACTTCATATTCCAGCAGGAGCAGTGCAAGGGCTGGGGGCGGCCCTTATACCCACAGGTGTGGTTCAGCAACCAGTCACAGGCCGCAGCCGCCCTCTTTCAAAAGGGCTGGGCGCAGGGTCTACGCAGGGCTAAGAAACCATCCCGGGGGTGAAAGAAAGAGCAAGCTGGGCCGGAGCCCGTTGTCCAGGAGTCGGCTAAGGAAGAAGGTGAGATGGTTGCCCGTGCCTGGAAGCGAAGCTGCTTTTTAGTCGGCTTCTCTTTTCCTAGGGCGCGTTGCCTGCAAAGATGTTCAGCCTGTGTTGCCCTGTAAATTGGTCTGCAGGTTACTAGCTATGGCCTCCAGCCCGGCGGGAGGCCCAGATGCTATGGAAATGAAGCCTGCTATTATTAAAAGTAAAAAGCCACAACGCTGGTGGCCAGCACGCCCGCTGCGGCCGCGGCTGCAGCTGGTAAGAGTGAAAGCGATACGAATGAGAATACTAGGATTTTGCAAGGACTAAAGAGTGCAAGAGAGAAAGCGAATGTAAAAGAAGCAAGTGTGCAGTGTAAAAAGTGAATGTAAAAATGGCATAGAGGAGAGTGACCCCCTGCTGGTGGAAGTGAGGAAAAGCAAAAGCCTACAGCACCTGGTATTCCCAGGCAGTCTCCCATCCAAGTACTAACCAGGCCCGACCCTGCTTAGCTTCCGAGATCAGACGAGATCGGGTATGTTCAGGGTGGTGTGGCCGTAGGCAGAGACAGGCCTCTCACTTACTCCTCTTCTACTTTGCAGCCTGGCTGCCGGCAGCTCATTGCACTACTCCACGCTAGGCCTTTTTCTTCACTTTTTGCCTTCTCTTAAGGGAACTTCATATTCCAGCAGGAGCAGTGCAAGGGCTGGGGGCGGCCCTTATACCCACAGGTGTGGTTCAGCAACCAGTCACAGGCCGCAGCCGCCCTCTTTCAAAAGGGCTGGGCGCAGGGTCTGCGCAGGGCTAAGAAACCATCCCGGGGGTGAAAGAAAGAGCAAGCTGGGTCGGAGCCTGTTGTCCAGGAGTCGGCTAAGGAAGAAGGTGAGATGGTTGTCCGTACCTCGAAGCGAAGCTGCTTTTCAGTCGGCTTCTCTTTTCCTAGGGCGCGTTGCCTGCAAAGATGTTCAGCCTGTGTTGCCCTGTAAATTGGTCTGCAGGTTACTAGCTATGGCTTCCAGCCCGGCGGGAGGCCCAGATGCTATGGAAATGAAGCCTGCTATTATTAAAAGTAAAAAGCCACAACGCTGGTGGCCACCATGCCCGCTGTGGCTGCAGCTGCTAAGAGTGATAGCGGTACGAATGAGAATACTAGGATTTTGCAAGGACTAAAGAGTGCAAGAGAGAAAGCGAATGTAAAAGAAGCAAGTGTGCAGTGTAAAAAGTGAATGTAAAAATGGCTTAGAGGAGAGTGACCCCCTGCTGGTGGAAGTGAGGAAAAGCAAAAGCCTACAGCACCTGGCATTCTGAGGTGGTCTCCAATCCAAGTACTAACCAGGCCGACCCTGCTTAGCTTCCAAGATCAGACGAGATCGGGCGTGTTCAGGGTGGTGTGACCGTAGGCAGAGACAGGCCTCTCACTTACTCCTCTTCTAGTTTGCAGCCTGGCTGCCGTCAGCTCTTTGCACTACTCCACGCTAGGCCTTTTTCTTCACTTTTTGCCTTCTCTTAAGGGAACTTCATATTCCAGCAGGAGCAGTGCAAGGGCTGGGGACAGCCCTTATACCCACAGGTGTGGTTCAGCAACCAGTCACAGGCCGCAGCCGACCTCTTTCAAAAGGACTGGGCGCAGGGTCTGCGCAGGGCTAAGAAACCATCCCGGGGGTGAAAGAAAGAGCAAGCTGGGCCGGAGCCCGTTGTCCAGGAGTCGGCTAAGGAAGAAGGTAAGATGGTTGCCCGTGCCTGAAAGCGAAGCTGCTTTTCAGTCGGCTTCTCTTTTCCTAGGGCGCGTTGCCTGCAAAGATGTTCAGCCTGTGTTGCCCTGTAAATTGGTCTGCAGGTTACTAGCTATGGCCTCCAGCCCGGCGGGAGGCCCAGATGCTATGGAAATGAAGCCTGCTATTATTAAAAGTAAAAAGCCACAACGCTGGTGGCCACCACGCCCGCTGCGGCTGCAGCTGCTAAGAGTGATAGCGGTACGAATGAGAATACTAGGATTTTGCAAGGACTAAATAGTGCAAGAGAGAAAGCGAATGTAAAAGAAGCAAGTGTGCAGTGTAAAAAGTGAATGTAAAAATGGCATAGAGGAGAGTGACCCCCTGCTGGTGGAAGTGAGGAAAAGCAAAAGCCTACAGCACCTGGTATTCCCAGGCAGTCTCCCATCCAAGTACTAACCAGGCCCGGCCTTGCTTAGCTACCGAGATCAGGCGTGTTCAGGGTGGTGTGGCCGTAGGCAGAGACAGGCCTCTCACTTACTCCTCTTCTATTTTGCAGCCTGGCTGCCGGCAGCTCTTTGCACTACTCCACGCTAGGCCTTTTTCTTCACTTTTTGCCTTCTCTTAAGGGAACTTCATATTCCAGCAGGAGCAGTGCAAGGGCTGGGGGCGGCCCTTATACCCACAGGTGTGGTTCAGCAACCAGTCACAGGCCGCAGCCGCCCTCTTTCAAAAGGGCTGGGCGCAGGGTCTGCGCAGGGCTAAGAAACCATCCCGGGGGTGAAAGAAAGAGCAAGCTGGGCCGGAGCCCGTTGTCCAGGAGTCGGCTAAGGAAGAAGGTGAGATGGTTGCCCGTGCCTGGAAGCGAAGCTGCTTTTCAGTCGGCTTCTCTTTTCCTTGGGCGCGTTGCCCTCAAAGATGTTCAGCCTGTGTTGCTCTGTAAATTGGTCTGCAGGTTACTAGCTATGGCCTCCAGCCCGGCGGGAGGCCCAGATGTTATGGAAATGAAGCCTGCTAT
>NC_134268.1:41066843-41069343 GCF_031893055.1 Leptodactylus fuscus
GGTTACTAGCTATGGCCTCCAGCCCGGCGGGAGGCCCAGATGCTATGGAAATGAAGCCTGCTATTATTAAAAGTAAAAAGCCACAACGCTGGTGGCCACCAAGCCCGCTGCGGCTGCAGCTGCAGCTGCTAAGAGTGATAGCGATACGAATGAGAATACTAGGATTTTGCAAGGACTAAAGAGTGCAAGAGAGAAAGCGAATGTAAAAGAAGCAAGTGTGCAGTGTAAAAAGTGAATGTAAAAATGGCATAGAGGAGAGTGACCCCCTGCTGGTGGAAGTGAGGAAAAGCAAAAGCCTACAGCACCTGGTATTCCCAGGCGGTCTCCCATCCAAGTACTAACCAGGCCCGACCCTGCTTAGCTTCCGAGATCAGACGAGATCGGGTATGTTCAGGGTGGTGTGGCCGTAGGCAGAGACAGGCCTCTCACTTACTCCTCTTCTACTTTGCAGCCTGGCTGCCGGCAGCTCTTTGCACTACTCCACGCTAAGCCTTTTTCTTCACTTTTTGCCTTCTCTTAAGGGAACTTCATATTCCAGCAGGAGCAGTGCAAGGGCTGGGGGCGGCCCTTATACCCACAGGTGTGGTTCAGCAACCAGTCACAGGCCGCAGCCGCCCTCTTTCAAAAGGGCTGGGCGCAGGGTCTGCGCAGGGCTAAGAAACCATCCCGGGGGTGAAAGAAAGAGCAAGCTGGGCCGGAGCCCGTTGTCCAGGAGTCGGCTGAGGAAGAAGGTGAGATGGTTGCCCGTGCCTGGAAGCGAAGCTGCTTTTCAGTCGGCTTCTCTTTTCCTAGGGCGCGTTGCCTGCAAAGATGTTCAGCCTGTGTTGCCCTGTAAATTGGTCTGCAGGTTACTAGCTATGGCCTCCAGCCCGGCGGGAGGCCCAGATGCTATGGAAATGAAGCCTGCTATTATTAAAAGTAAAAAGCCACAACGCTGGTGGCCACCATGCCCGCTGCGGCTGCAGCTGCTAAGAGTGATAGCGGTACGAATGAGAATACTAGGATTTTGCAAGGACTAAAGAGTGCAAGAGAGAAAGCGAATGTAAAAGAAGCAAGTGTGCAGTGTAAAAAGTGAATGTAAAAATGGCATAGAGGAGAGTGACCCCCTGCTGGTGGAAGTGAGGAAAAGCAAAAGCCTAAAGCACCTGGTATTCCCAGGCGGTCTCCCATCCAAGTACTAACCAGGCCCGACCCTTCTTAGCTTCCAAGATCAGACGAGATCGGGCGTGTTCAGGGTGGTGTGGCCGTAGGCAGAGACAAGCTTCTCACTTACTCCTCTTCTACTTTGCAGCCTGGCTGCCGGCAGCTCTTTGCACTACTCCACGCTAGGCCTTTTTCTTCACTTTTTGCCTTCTCTTAAGGGAACTTCATATTCCAGCAGGAGCAGTGCAAGGGCTGGGGGCGGCCCTTATACCCACAGGTGTGGTTCAGCAACCAGTCACAGGCCGCAGCCGCCCTCTTTCAAAAGGGCTGGGCGCAGGGTCTACGCAGGGCTAAGAAACCATCCCGGGGGTGAAAGAAAGAGCAAGCTGGGCCGGAGCCCGTTGTCCAGGAGTCGGCTAAGGAAGAAGGTGAGATGGTTGCCCGTGCCTGGAAGCGAAGCTGCTTTTTAGTCGGCTTCTCTTTTCCTAGGGCGCGTTGCCTGCAAAGATGTTCAGCCTGTGTTGCCCTGTAAATTGGTCTGCAGGTTACTAGCTATGGCCTCCAGCCCGGCGGGAGGCCCAGATGCTATGGAAATGAAGCCTGCTATTATTAAAAGTAAAAAGCCACAACGCTGGTGGCCAGCACGCCCGCTGCGGCCGCGGCTGCAGCTGGTAAGAGTGAAAGCGATACGAATGAGAATACTAGGATTTTGCAAGGACTAAAGAGTGCAAGAGAGAAAGCGAATGTAAAAGAAGCAAGTGTGCAGTGTAAAAAGTGAATGTAAAAATGGCTTAGAGGAGAGTGACCCCCTGCTGGTGGAAGTGAGGAAAAGCAAAAGCCTACAGCACCTGGCATTCTGAGGTGGTCTCCAATCCAAGTACTAACCAGGCCGACCCTGCTTAGCTTCCAAGATCAGACGAGATCGGGCGTGTTCAGGGTGGTGTGGCCGTAGGCAGAGACAGGCCTCTCACTTACTCCTCTTCTAGTTTGCAGCCTGGCTGCCGTCAGCTCTTTGCACTACTCCACGCTAGGCCTTTTTCTTCACTTTTTGCCTTCTCTTAAGGGAACTTCATATTCCAGCAGGAGCAGTGCAAGGGCTAGGGACAGCCCTTATACCCACAGGTGTGGTTCAGCAACCAGTCACAGGCCGCAGCCGCCCTCTTTCAAAAGGACTGGGCGCAGGGTCTGCGCAGGGCTAAGAAACCATCCCGGGGGTGAAAGAAAGAGCAAGCTGGGCCGGAGCCCGTTGTCCAGGAGTCGGCTAAGGAAGAAGGTAAGATGGTTGCCCGTGCCTGAAAGCGAAGCTGCTTTTCAGTCGGCTTCTCTTTTCCTAGGGCGCGTTGCCTGCAAAGATGTT
>NC_134268.1:41076843-41091843 GCF_031893055.1 Leptodactylus fuscus
GCCCTCAAAGATGTTCAGCCTGTGTTGCCCTGTAAATTGGTCTGCAGGTTACTAGCTATGGCCTCCAGCCCGGCGGGAGGCCCAGATGCTATGGAAATGAAGCCTGCTATTATTAAAAGTAAAAAGCCACAACGCTGGTGGCCACCACGCCCGCTGCGGCTGCAGCTGCTAAGAGTGATAGCGGTACGAATGAGAATACTAGGATTTTGCAAGGACTAAAGAGTGCAAGAGAGAAAGCGAATGTAAAAGAAGCAAGTGTGCAGTGTAAAAAGTGAATGTAAAAATAGCATAGAGGAGAGTGACCCCCTGCTGGTGGAAGTGAGGAAAAGCAAAAGCATACAGCACCTGGTATTCCCAGGCGGTCTCCCATCCAAGTACTAACCAGGCCCGACCCTGCTTAGCTTCCGAGATCAGACGAGATCGGGCGTGTTCAGGGTGGTGTGGCCGTAGGCAGAGACAGGCCTCTCACTTACTCCTCTTCTACTTTGCAGCCTGGCTGCCGGCAGCTCTTTGCACTACTCCACGCTAGGCCTTTTTCTTCACTTTTTGCCTTCTCTTAAGGGAACTTCATATTCCAGCAGGAGCAGTGCAAGGGCTGTGGGCGGCCCTTATACCCACAGGTGTGGTTCAGCAACCAGTCACAGGCCGCAGCCGCCCTCTTTCAAAAGGGCTGGGCGCAGGGTCTGCGCAGGGTTAAGAAACCATCCCGGGGGTGAAAGAAAGAGCAAGCTGGGCCGGAGCCCGTTGTCCAGGAGTCGGCTAAGGAAGAAGGTAAGATGGTTGCCCGTGCCTGGAAGCGAAGCTGCTTTTCAGTCGGCTTCTCTTTTCCTAGGGCGCGTTGCCTGCAAAGATGTTCAGCCTGTCTTGCCCTGTAAATTGGTCTGCAGGTTACTAGCTATGGCCTCCAGCCCGGCGGGAGGCCCAGATGCTATGGAAATGAAGCCTGCTATTATTAAAAGTAAAAAGCCACAACGCTGGTGGCCACCACGCCCGCTGCGGCTGCAGCTGCTAAGAGTGATAGCGGTACGAATGAGAATACTAGGATTTTGCAAGGACTAAAGAGTGCAAGAGAGAAAGCGAATGTAAAAGAAGCAAGTGTGCAGTGTAAAAAGTGAATGTAAAAATGGCATAGAGGAGAGTGACCCCCTGCTGGTGGAAGTGAGGAAAAGCAAAAGCCTACAGCACCTGGTATTCCCAGGCGGTCTCCCATCCAAGTACTAACCAGGCCCGACCCTGCTTAGCTTCCGAGATCAGACGAGATCGGGTATGTTCAGGGTGGTGTGGCCGTAGGCAGAGACAGGGCTCTCACTTACTCCTCTTCTACTTTGCAGCCTGGCTGCCGGCAGCTCTTTGCACTACTCCACGCTAAGCCTTTTTCTTCACTTTTTGCCTTTTCTTAAGGGAACTTCATATTCCAGCAGGAGCAGTGCAAGGGCTGGGGGCGGCCCTTATACCCACAGGTGTGGTTCAGCAACCAGTCACAGGCCGCAGCCGCCCTCTTTCAAAAGGGCTGGGCGCAGGGTCTGCGCAGGGCTAAGAAACCATCCCGGGGGTGAAAGAAAGAGCAAGCTGGGCCGGAGCCCGTTGTCCAGGAGTCGGCTAAGGAAGAAGGTGAGATGGTTGCCCGTGCCTGGAAGCGAAGCTGCTTTTCAGTCGGCTTCTCTTTTCCTAGGGCGCGTTGCCTGCAAAGATGTTCAGCCTGTGTTGCCCTGTAAATTGGTCTGCAGGTTACTAGCTATGGCCTCCAGCCCGGCGGGAGGCCCAGATGCTATGGAAATGAAGCCTGCTATTATTAAAAGTAAAAAGCCACAACGCTGGTGGCCACCACGCCCGCTGCGGCTGCAGCTGCTAAGAGTGATAGAGGTACGAATGAGAATACTAGGATTTTGCAAGGACTAAAGAGTGCAAGAGAGAAAGCGAATGTAAAAGAAGCAAGTGTGCAGTGTAAAAAGTGAATGTAAAAATGGCATAGAGGAGAGTGACCCCCTGCTGGTGGAAGTGAGGAAAAGCAAAAGCCTACAGCACCTGGTATTCCCAAGCGGTCTCCCATCCAAGTACTAACCAGGCCCGACCCTGCTTAGCTTCCGAGATCAGACGAGATCGGGCGTGTTCAGGGTGGTGTGGCCGTAGGCAGAGACAGGGCTCTCACTTACTCCTCTTCTACTTTGCAGCCTGGCTGCCGGCAGCTCTTTGCACTACTCCACGCTAAGCCTTTTTCTTCACTTTTTGCCTTCTCTTAAGGGAACTTCATATTCCAGCAGGAGCAGTGCAAGGGCTGGGGGCGGCCCTTATACCCACAGGTGTGGTTCAGCAACCAGTCACAGGCCGCAGCCGCCCTCTTTCAAAAGGGCTGGGCGCAGGGTCTGCGCAGGGCTAAGAAACCATCCCGGGGGTGAAAGAAAGAGCAAGCTGGGCCGGAGCCCGTTGTCCAGGAGTCGGCTAAGGAAGAAGGTGAGATGGTTGCCCGTGCCTGGAAGCGAAGCTGCTTTTCAGTCGGCTTCTCTTTTCCTAGGGCGCGTTGCCTGCAAAGATGTTCAGCCTGTGTTGCCCTGTAAATTGGTCTGCAGGTTACTAGCTATGGCCTCCAGCCCGGCGGGAGGCCCAGATGCTATGGAAATGAAGCCTGCTATTATTAAAAGTAAAAAGCCACAACGCTGGTGGCCACCACGCCCGCTGCGGCTGCAGCTGCTAAGAGTGATAGAGGTACGAATGAGAATACTAGGATTTTGCAAGGACTAAAGAGTGCAAGAGAGAAAGCGAATGTAAAAGAAGCAAGTGTGCAGTGTAAAAAGTGAATGTAAAAATGGCATAGAGGAGAGTGACCCCCTGCTGGTGGAAGTGAGGAAAAGCAAAAGCCTACAGCACCTGGTATTCCCAGGCGGTCTCCCATCCAAGTACTAACCAGGCCCGACCCTGCTTAGCTTCCGAGATCAGACGAGATCGGGTATGTTCAGGGTGGTGTGGCCGTAGGCAGAGACAGGCCTCTCACTTACTCCTCTTCTACTTTGCAGCCTGGCTGCCGGCAGCTCTTTGCACTACTCCACGCTAAGCCTTTTTCTTCACTTTTTGCCTTTTCTTAAGGGAACTTCATATTCCAGCAGGAGCAGTGCAAGGGCTGGGGGCGGCCCTTATACCCACAGGTGTGGTTCAGCAACCAGTCACAGGCCGCAGCCGCCCTCTTTCAAAAGGGCTGGGCGCAGGGTCTGCGCAGGGCTAAGAAACCATCCCGGGGGTGAAAGAAAGAGCAAGCTGGGCCGGAGCCCGTTGTCCAGGAGTCGGCTGAGGAAGAAGGTGAGATGGTTGCCCGTGCCTGGAAGCGAAGCTGCTTTTCAGTCGGCTTCTCTTTTCCTAGGGCGCGTTGCCTGCAAAGATGTTCAGCCTGTGTTGCCCTGTAAATTGGTCTGCAGGTTACTAGCTATGGCCTCCAGCCCGGCGGGAGGCCCAGATGCTATGGAAATGAAGCCTGCTATTATTAAAAGTAAAAAGCCACAACGCTGGTGGCCACCACGCCCGCTGTGGCTGCAGCTGCTAAGAGTGATAGAGGTACGAATGAGAATACTAGGATTTTGCAAGGACTAAAGAGTGCAATTGAGAAAGCGAATGTAAAAGAAGCAAGTGTGCAGTGTAAAAAGTGAATGTAAAAATGGCATAGAGGAGAGTGACCCCCTGCTGGTGGAAGTGAGGAAAAGCAAAAGCCTACAGCACCTGGTATTCCCAAGCGGTCTCCCATCCAAGTACTAACCAGGCCCGACCCTGCTTAGCTTCCGAGATCAGACGAGATCGGGCGTGTTCAGGGTGGTGTGGCCGTAGGCAGAGACAGGGCTCTCACTTACTCCTCTTCTACTTTGCAGCCTGGCTGCCGGCAGCTCTTTGCACTACTCCACGCTAAGCCTTTTTCTTCACTTTTTGCCTTCTCTTAAGGGAACTTCATATTCCAGCAGGAGCAGTGCAAGGGCTGGGGGCGGCCCTTATACCCACAGGTGTGGTTCAGCAACCAGTCACAGGCCGCAGCCGCCCTCTTTCAAAAGGGCTGGGCGCAGGGTCTGCGCAGGGCTAAGAAACCATCCCGGGGGTGAAAGAAAGAGCAATCTGGGCCGGAGCCCGTTGTCCAGGAGTCGGCTAAGGAAGAAGGTGAGATGGTTGCCCGTGCCTGGAAGCAAAGCTGCTTTTCAGTCGGCTTCTCTTTTCCTAGGGCGCGTTGCCTGCAAAGATGTTCAGCCTGTGTTGCCCTGTAAATTGGTCTGCAGGTTACTAGCTATGGCCTCCAGCCCGGCGGGAGGCCCAGATGCTATGGAAATGAAGCCTGCTATTATTAAAAGTAAAAAGCCACAACGCTGGTGGCCACCACGCCCGCTGCGGCTGCAGCTGCTAAGAGTGATAGAGGTACGAATGAGAATACTAGGATTTTGCAAGGACTAAAGAGTGCAAGAGAGAAAGCGAATGTAAAAGAAGCAAGTGTGCAGTGTAAAAAGTGAATGTAAAAATGGCATAGAGGAGAGTGACCCCCTGCTGGTGGAAGTGAGGAAAAGCAAAAGCCTACAGCACCTGGTATTCCCAGGCGGTCTCCCATCCAAGTACTAACCAGGCCCGACCCTGCTTAGCTTCCGAGATCAGACGAGATCGGGTATGTTCAGGGTGGTGTGGCCGTAGGCAGAGACAGGCCTCTCACTTACTCCTCTTCTACTTTGCAGCCTGGCTGCCGGCAGCTCTTTGCACTACTCCACGCTAGGCCTTTTTCTTCACTTTTTGCCTTCTCTTAAGGGAACTTCATATTCCAGCAGGAGCAGTGCAAGGGCTGGGGGCGGCCCTTATACCCACAGGTGTGGTTCAGCAACCAGTCACAGGCCGCAGCCGCCCTCTTTCAAAAGGGCTGGGCGCAGGGTCTGCGCAGGGCTAAGAAACCATCCCGGGGGTGAAAGAAAGAGCAAGCTGGGCCGGAGCCCGTTGTCCAGGAGTCGGCTAAGGAAGAAGGTGAGATGGTTGCCCGTGCCTGGAAGCGAAGCTGCTTTTCAGTCGGCTTCTCTTTTCCTAGGGCGCGTTGCCTGCAAAGATGTTCAGCCTGTGTTGCCCTGTAAATTGGTCTGCAGGTTACTAGCTGTGGCCTCCAGCCCGGCGGGAGGCCCAGATGCTATGGAAATGAAGCCTGCTATTATTAAAAGTAAAAAGCCACAACGCTGGTGGCCACCACGCCCGCTGTGGCTGCAGCTGCTAAGAGTGATAGAGGTACGAATGAGAATACTAGGATTTTGCAAGGACTAAAGAGTGCAATTGAGAAAGCGAATGTAAAAGAAGCAAGTGTGCAGTGTAAAAAGTGAATGTAAAAATGGCATAGAGGAGAGTGACCCCCTGCTGGTGGAAGTGAGGAAAAGCAAAAGCCTACAGCACCTGGTATTCCCAAGCGGTCTCCCATCCAAGTACTAACCAGGCCCGACCCTGCTTAGCTTCCGAGATCAGACGAGATCGGGCGTGTTCAGGGTGGTGTGGCCGTAGGCAGAGACAGGGCTCTCACTTACTCCTCTTCTCCTTTGCAGCCAGGCTGCCGGCAGCTCTTTGCACTACTCCACGCTAAGCCTTTTTCTTCACTTTTTGCCTTCTCTTAAGGGAACTTCATATTCCAGCAGGAGCAGTGCAAGGGCTGGGGGCGGCCCTTATACCCACAGGTGTGGTTCAGCAACCAGTCACAGGCCGCAGCCGCCCTCTTTCAAAAGGGCTGGGCGCAGGGTCTGCGCAGGGCTAAGAAACCATCCCGGGGGTGAAAGAAAGAGCAAGCTGGGCCGGAGCCCGTTGTCCAGGAGTCGGCTAAGGAAGAAGGTGAGATGGTTGCCCGTGCCTGGAAGCGAAGCTGCTTTTCAGTCGGCTTCTCTTTTCCTAGGGCGCGTTGCCTGCAAAGATGTTCAGCCTGTGTTGCCCTGTAAATTGGTCTGCAGGTTACTAGCTATGGCCTCCAGCCCGGCGGGAGGCCCAGATGCTATGGAAATGAAGCCTGCTATTATTAAAAGTAAAAAGCCACAACGCTGGTGGCCACCACGCCCGCTGCGGCTGCAGCTGCTAAGAGTGATAGAGGTACGAATGAGAATACTAGGATTTTGCAAGGACTAAAGAGTGCAAGAGAGAAAGCGAATGTAAAAGAAGCAAGTGTGCAGTGTAAAAAGTGAATGTAAAAATGGCATAGAGGAGAGTGACCCCCTGCTGGTGGAAGTGAGGAAAAGCAAAAGCCTACAGCACCTGGTATTCCCAGGCGGTCTCCCATCCAAGTACTAACCAGGCCCGACCCTGCTTAGCTTCCGAGATCAGACGAGATCGGGTATGTTCAGGGTGGTGTGGCCGTAGGCAGAGACAGGCCTCTCACTTACTCCTCTTCTACTTTGCAGCCTGGCTGCCGGCAGCTCTTTGCACTACTCCACGCTAAGCCTTTTTCTTCACTTTTTGCCTTTTCTTAAGGGAACTTCATATTCCAGCAGGAGCAGTGCAAGGGCTGGGGGCGGCCCTTATACCCACAGGTGTGGTTCAGCAACCAGTCACAGGCCGCAGCCGCCCTCTTTCAAAAGGGCTGGGCGCAGGGTCTGCGCAGGGCTAAGAAACCATCCCGGGGGTGAAAGAAAGAGCAAGCTGGGCCGGAGCCCGTTGTCCAGGAGTCGGCTGAGGAAGAAGGTGAGATGGTTGCCCGTGCCTGGAAGCGAAGCTGCTTTTCAGTCGGCTTCTCTTTTCCTAGGGCGCGTTGCCTGCAAAGATGTTCAGCCTGTGTTGCCCTGTAAATTGGTCTGCAGGTTACTAGCTATGGCCTCCAGCCCGGCGGGAGGCCCAGATGCTATGGAAATGAAGCCTGCTATTATTAAAAGTAAAAAGCCACAACGCTGGTGGCCACCACGCCCGCTGTGGCTGCAGCTGCTAAGAGTGATAGAGGTACGAATGAGAATACTAGGATTTTGCAAGGACTAAAGAGTGCAATTGAGAAAGCGAATGTAAAAGAAGCAAGTGTGCAGTGTAAAAAGTGAATGTAAAAATGGCATAGAGGAGAGTGACCCCCTGCTGGTGGAAGTGAGGAAAAGCAAAAGCCTATAGCACCCGGTATTCCCAAGCGGTCTCCCATCCAAGTACTAACCAGGCCCGACCCTGCTTAGCTTCCGAGATCAGACGAGATCGGGCGTGTTCAGGGTGGTGTGGCCGTAGGCAGAGACAGGGCTCTCACTTACTCCTCTTCTACTTTGCAGCCTGGCTGCCGGCAGCTCTTTGCACTACTCCACGCTAAGCCTTTTTCTTCACTTTTTGCCTTCTCTTAAGGGAACTTCATATTCCAGCAGGAGCAGTGCAAGGGCTGGGGGCGGCCCTTATACCCACAGGTGTGGTTCAGCAACCAGTCACAGGCCGCAGCCGCCCTCTTTCAAAAGGGCTGGGCGCAGGGTCTGCGCAGGGCTAAGAAACCATCCCGGGGGTGAAAGAAAGAGCAATCTGGGCCGGAGCCCGTTGTCCAGGAGTCGGCTAAGGAAGAAGGTGAGATGGTTGCCCGTGCCTGGAAGCAAAGCTGCTTTTCAGTCGGCTTCTCTTTTCCTAGGGCGCGTTGCCTGCAAAGATGTTCAGCCTGTGTTGCCCTGTAAATTGGTCTGCAGGTTACTAGCTATGGCCTCCAGCCCGGCGGGAGGCCCAGATGCTATGGAAATGAAGCCTGCTATTATTAAAAGTAAAAAACCACAACGCTGGTGGCCACCACGCCCGCTGCGGCTGCAGCTGCTAAGAGTGATAGAGGTACGAATGAGAATACTAGGATTTTGCAAGGACTAAAGAGTGCAAGAGAGAAAGCGAATGTAAAAGAAGCAAGTGTGCAGTGTAAAAAGTGAATGTAAAAATGGCATAGAGGAGAGTGACCCCCTGCTGGTGGAAGTGAGGAAAAGCAAAAGCCTACAGCACCTGGTATTCCCAGGCGGTCTCCCATCCAAGTACTAACCAGGCCCGACACTGCTTAGCTTCCGAGATCAGACGAGATCGGGTATGTTCAGGGTGGTGTGGCCGTAGGCAGAGACAGGCCTCTCACTTACTCCTCTTCTACTTTGCAGCCTGGCTGCCGGCAGCTCTTTGCACTACTCCACGCTAAGCCTTTTTCTTCACTTTTTGCCTTTTCTTAAGGGAACTTCATATTCCAGCAGGAGCAGTGCAAGGGCTGGGGGCGGCCCTTATACCCACAGGTGTGGTTCAGCAACCAGTCACAGGCCGCAGCCGCCCTCTTTCAAAAGGGCTGGGCGCAGGGTCTGCGCAGGGCTAAGAAACCATCCCGGGGGTGAAAGAAAGAGCAAGCTGGGCCGGAGCCCGTTGTCCAGGAGTCGGCTGAGGAAGAAGGTGAGATGGTTGCCCGTGCCTGGAAGCGAAGCTGCTTTTCAGTCGGCTTCTCTTTTCCTAGGGCGCGTTGCCTGCAAAGATGTTCAGCCTGTGTTGCCCTGTAAATTGGTCTGCAGGTTACTAGCTATGGCCTCCAGCCCGGCGGGAGGCCCAGATGCTATGGAAATGAAGCCTGCTATTATTAAAAGTAAAAAGCCACAACGCTGGTGGCCACCATGCCCGCTGCGGCTGCAGCTGCTAAGAGTGATAGCGGTACGAATGAGAATACTAGGATTTTGCAAGGACTAAAGAGTGCAAGAGAGAAAGTGAATGTAAAAGAAGCAAGTGTGCAGTGTAAAAAGTGAATGTAAAAATGGCATAGAGGAGAGTGACCCCCTGCTGGTGGAAGTGAGGAAAAGCAAAAGCCTACAGCACCTGGTATTCCCAGGCGGTCTCCCATCCAAGTACTAACCAGGCCCGACCCTTCTTAGCTTCCAAGATCAGACGAGATCGGGCGTGTTCAGGGTGGTGTGGCCGTAGGCAGAGACAAGCCTCTCACTTACTCCTCTTCTACTTTGCAGCCTGGCTGCCGGCAGCTCTTTGCACTACTCCACGCTAGGCCTTTTTCTTCACTTTTTGCCTTCTCTTAAGGGAACTTCATATTCCAGCAGGAGCAGTGCAAGGGCTGGGGGCGGCCCTTATACCCACAGGTGTGGTTCAGCAACCAGTCACAGGCCGCAGCCGCCCTCTTTCAAAAGGGCTGGGCGCAGGGTCTGCGCAGGGCTAAGAAACCATCCCGGGGGTGAAAGAAAGAGCAAGCTGGGCCGGAGCCCGTTGTCCAGGAGTCGGCTAAGGAAGAAGGTGAGATGGTTGCCCGTGCCTGGAAGCGAAGCTGCTTTTCAGTCGGCTTCTCTTTTCCTAGGGCGCGTTGCCTGCAAAGATGTTCAGCCTGTGTTGCCCTGTAAATTGGTCTGCAGGTTACTAGCTATGGCCTCCAGCCCGGCGGGAGGCCCAGATGCTATGGAAATGAAGCCTGCTATTATTAAAAGTAAAAAGCCACAACGCTGGTGGCCACCACGCCCGCTGTGGCTGCAGCTGCTAAGAGTGATAGAGGTACGAATGAGAATACTAGGATTTTGCAAGGACTAAAGAGTGCAATTGAGAAAGCGAATGTAAAAGAAGCAAGTGTGCAGTGTAAAAAGTGAATGTAAAAATGGCATAGAGGAGAGTGACCCCCTGCTGGTGGAAGTGAGGAAAAGCAAAAGCCTACAGCACCTGGTATTCCCAAGCGGTCTCCCATCCAAGTACTAACCAGGCCCGACCCTGCTTAGCTTCCGAGATCAGACGAGATCGGGCGTGTTCAGGGTGGTGTGGCCGTAGGCAGAAACAGGGCTCTCACTTACTCCTCTTCTACTTTGCAGCCTGGCTGCCGGCAGCTCTTTGCACTACTCCACGCTAAGCCTTTTTCTTCACTTTTTGCCTTCTCTTAAGGGAACTTCATATTCCAGCAGGAGCAGTGCAAGGGCTGGGGGCGGCCCTTATACCCACAGGTGTGGTTCAGCAACCAGTCACAGGCCGCAGCCGCCCTCTTTCAAAAGGGCTGGGCGCAGGGTCTGCGCAGGGCTAAGAAACCATCCCGGGGGTGAAAGAAAGAGCAATCTGGGCCGGAGCCCGTTGTCCAGGAGTCGGCTAAGGAAGAAGGTGAGATGGTTGCCCGTGCCTGGAAGCAAAGCTGCTTTTCAGTCGGCTTCTCTTTTCCTAGGGCGCGTTGCCTGCAAAGATGTTCAGCCTGTGTTGCCCTGTAAATTGGTCTGCAGGTTACTAGCTATGGCCTCCAGCCCGGCGGGAGGCCCAGATGCTATGGAAATGAAGCCTGCTATTATTAAAAGTAAAAAGCCACAACGCTGGTGGCCACCACGCCCGCTGCGGCTGCAGCTGCAGCTGCTAAGAGTGATAGCGATACGAATGAGAATGCTAGGATTTTGCAAGGACTAAAGAGTGCAAGAGAGAAAGCGAATGTAAAAGAAGCAAGTGTGCAGTGTAAAAAGTGAATGTAAAAATGGCATAGAGGAGAGTGACCCCCTGCTGGTGGAAGTGAGGAAAAGCAAAAGCCTACAGCACCTGGTATTCCCAGGCGGTCTCCCATCCAAGTACTAACCAGGCCCGACCCTGCTTAGCTTCCGAGATCAGACGAGATCGGGTATGTTCAGGGTGGTGTGGCCGTAGGCAGAGACAGGCCTCTCACTTACTCCTCTTCTACTTTGCAGCCTGGCTGCCGGCAGCTCTTTGCACTACTCCACGCTAAGCCTTTTTCTTCACTTTTTGCCTTTTCTTAAGGGAACTTCATATTCCAGCAGGAGCAGTGCAAGGGCTGGGGGCGGCCCTTATACCCACAGGTGTGGTTCAGCAACCAGTCACAGGCCGCAGCCGCCCTCTTTCAAAAGGGCTGGGCGCAGGGTCTGCGCAGGGCTAAGAAACCATCCCGGGGGTGAAAGAAAGAGCAAGCTGGGCCGGAGCCCGTTGTCCAGGAGTCGGCTGAGGAAGAAGGTGAGATGGTTGCCCGTGCCTGGAAGCGAAGCTGCTTTTCAGTCGGCTTCTCTTTTCCTAGGGCGCGTTGCCTGCAAAGATGTTCAGCCTGTGTTGCCCTGTAAATTGGTCTGCAGGTTACTAGCTATGGCCTCCAGCCCGGCGGGAGGCCCAGATGCTATGGAAATGAAGCCTGCTATTATTAAAAGTAAAAAGCCACAACGCTGGTGGCCACCATGCCCGCTGCGGCTGCAGCTGCTAAGAGTGATAGCGGTACGAATGAGAATACTAGGATTTTGCAAGGACTAAAGAGTGCAAGAGAGAAAGCGAATGTAAAAGAAGCATGTGTGCAGTGTAAAAAGTGAATGTAAAAATGGCATAGAGGAGAGTGACCCCCTGCTGGTGGAAGTGAGGAAAAGCAAAAGCCTACAGCACCTGGTATTCCCAGGCGGTCTCCCATCCAAGTACTAACCAGGCCCAACCCTTCTTAGCTTCCAAGATCAGACGAGATCGGGCGTGTTCAGGGTGGTGTGGCCGTAGGCAGAGACAAGCCTCTCACTTACTCCTCTTCTACTTTGCAGCCTGGCTGACGGCAGCTCTTTGCACTACTCCACGCTAGGCCTTTTTCTTCACTTTTTGCCTTCTCTTAAGGGAACTTCATATTCCAGCAGGAGCAGTGCAAGGGCTGGGGGCGGCCCTTATACCCACAGGTGTGGTTCAGCAACCAGTCACAGGCCGCAGCCGCCCTCTTTCAAAAGGGCTGGGCGCAGGGTCTGCGCAGGGCTAAGAAACCATCCCTGGGGGTGAAAGAAAGAGCAAGCTGGGCCGGAGCCCGTTGTCCAGGAGTCGGCTAAGGAAGAAGGTGAGATGGTTGCCCGTGCCTGGAAGCGAAGCTGCTTTTCAGTTGGCTTCTCTTTTTCTAGGGCGCGTTTCCTGCAAAGATGTTCAGCCTGTGTTGCCCTGTAAATTGGTCTGCAGGTTACTAGCTATGGCCTCCAGCCCGGCGGGAGGCCCAGATGCTATGGAAATGAAGCCTGCTATTATTAAAAGTAAAAAGCCACAACGCTGGTGGCCACCACGCCCGCTGTGGCTGCAGCTGCTAAGAGTGATAGAGGTACGAATGAGAATACTAGGATTTTGCAAGGACTAAAGAGTGCAATTGAGAAAGCGAATGTAAAAGAAGCAAGTGTGCAGTGTAAAAAGTGAATGTAAAAATGGCATTGAGGAGAGTGACCCCCTGCTGGTGGAAGTGAGGAAAAGCAAAAGCCTACAGCACCTGTTATTCCCAGGCGGTCTCCCATCCAAGTACTAACCAGGCCCGACCCTGCTTAGCTTCCGAGATCAGACGAGATCGGGCGTGTTCAGGGTGGTGTGGCCATAGGCAGAGACAGGGCTCTCACTTACTCCTCTTCTACTTTGCAGCCTGGCTGCCGGCAGCTCTTTGCACTACTCCACGCTAAGCCTTTTTCTTCACTTTTTGCCTTCTCTTAAGGGAACTTCATATTCCAGCAGGAGCAGTGCAAGGGCTGGGGGCGGCCCTTATACCCACAGGTGTGGTTCAGCAACCAGTCACAGGCCGCAGCCGCCCTCTTTCAAAAGGGCTGGGCGCAGGGTCTGCGCAGGGCTAAGAAACCATTCCGGGGGTGAAAGAAAGAGCAAGCTGGGCCGGAGCCCGTTGTCCAGGAGTCGGCTGAGGAAGAAGGTGAGATGGTTGCCCGTGCCTGGAAGCGAAGCTGCTTTTCAGTCGGCTTCTCTTTTCCTAGGGCGCGTTGCCTGCAAAGATGTTCAGCCTGTGTTGCCCTGTAAATTGGTCTGCAGGTTACTAGCTATGGCCTCCAGCCCGGCGGGAGGCCCAGATGCTATGGAAATGAAGCCTGCTATTATTAAAAGTAAAAAGCCACAACGCTGGTGGCCACCACGCCCGCTGCGGCTGCAGCTGCTAAGAGTGATAGAGGTACGAATGAGAATACTAGGATTTTGCAAGGACTAAAGAGTGCAATTGAGAAAGCGAATGTAAAAGAAGCAAGTGTGCAGTGTAAAAAGTGAATGTAAAAATGGCATAGAGGAGAGTGACCCCCTGCTGGTGGAAGTGAGGAAAAGCAAAAGCGTACAGCACCTGGTATTCCCAGGCGGTCTCCCATCCAAGTACTGACCAGGCCCGACCCTGCTTAGCTTCCGAGATCAGACGAGATCGGGCGTGTTCAGGGTGGTGTGGCCGTAGGCAGATACAGGCCTCTCACTTACTCCTCTTCTACTTTGCAGCCTGGCTGCCGGCAGCTCTTTGCACTACTCCACGCTAAGCCTTTTTCTTCACTTTTTGCCTTCTCTTAAGGGAACTTCATATTCCAGCAGGAGCAGTGCAAGGGCTGGGGGCGGCCCTTATACCCACAGGTGTGGTTCAGCAACCAGTCACAGGCCGCAGCCGCCCTCTTTCAAAAGGGCTGGGCGCAGGGTCTACGCAGGGCTAAGAAACCATCCCGGGGGTGAAAGAAAGAGCAAGCTGGGCCGGAGCCCGTTGTCCAGGAGTCGGCTAAGGAAGAAGGTGAGATGGTTGCCCGTGCCTGGAAGCGAAGCTGCTTTTTAGTCGGCTTCTCTTTTCCTAGGGCGCGTTGCCTGCAATGATGTTCAGCCTGTGTTGCCCTGTAAATTGGTCTGCAGGTTACTAGCTATGGCCTCCAGCCCGGCGGGAGGCCCAGATGCTATGGAAATGAAGCCTGCTATTATTAAAAGTAAAAAGCCACAACGCTGGTGGCCAGCACGCCCGCTGCGGCCGCGGCTGCAGCTGGTAAGAGTGAAAGCGATACGAATGAGAATACTAGGATTTTGCAAGGACTAAAGAGTGCAAGAGAGAAAGCGAATGTAAAAGAAGCAAGTGTGCAGTGTAAAAAGTGAATGTAAAAATGGCATAGAGGAGAGTGACCCCCTGCTGGTGGAAGTGAGGAAAAGCAAAAGCCTACAGCACCTGGTATTCCCAGGCAGTCTCCCATCCAAGTACTAACCAGGCCCGACCCTGCTTAGCTTCCGAGATCAGACGAGATCGGGTATGTTCAGGGTGGTGTGGCCGTAGGCAGAGACAGGCCTCTCACTTACTCCTCTTCTACTTTGCAGCCTGGCTGCCGGCAGCTCATTGCACTACTCCACGCTAGGCCTTTTTCTTCACTTTTTGCCTTCTCTTAAGGGAACTTCATATTCCAGCAGGAGCAGTGCAAGGGCTGGGGGCGGCCCTTATACCCACAGGTGTGGTTCAGCAACCAGTCACAGGCCGCAGCCGCCCTCTTTCAAAAGGGCTGGGCGCAGGGTCTGCGCAGGGCTAAGAAACCATCCCGGGGGTGAAAGAAAGAGCAAGCTGGGTCGGAGCCTGTTGTCCAGGAGTCGGCTAAGGAAGAAGGTGAGATGGTTGTCCGTACCTCGAAGCGAAGCTGCTTTTCAGTCGGCTTCTCTTTTCCTAGGGCGCGTTGCCTGCAAAGATGTTCAGCCTGTGTTGCCCTGTAAATTGGTCTGCAGGTTACTAGCTATGGCTTCCAGCCCGGCGGGAGGCCCAGATGCTATGGAAATGAAGCCTGCTATTATTAAAAGTAAAAAGCCACAACGCTGGTGGCCACCATGCCCGCTGTGGCTGCAGCTGCTAAGAGTGATAGCGGTACGAATGAGAATACTAGGATTTTGCAAGGACTAAAGAGTGCAAGAGAGAAAGCGAATGTAAAAGAAGCAAGTGTGCAGTGTAAAAAGTGAATGTAAAAATGGCTTAGAGGAGAGTGACCCCCTGCTGGTGGAAGTGAGGAAAAGCAAAAGCCTACAGCACCTGGCATTCTGAGGTGGTCTCCAATCCAAGTACTAACCAGGCCGACCCTGCTTAGCTTCCAAGATCAGACGAGATCGGGCGTGTTCAGGGTGGTGTGACCGTAGGCAGAGACAGGCCTCTCACTTACTCCTCTTCTAGTTTGCAGCCTGGCTGCCGTCAGCTCTTTGCACTACTCCACGCTAGGCCTTTTTCTTCACTTTTTGCCTTCTCTTAAGGGAACTTCATATTCCAGCAGGAGCAGTGCAAGGGCTGGGGACAGCCCTTATACCCACAGGTGTGGTTCAGCAACCAGTCACAGGCCGCAGCCGACCTCTTTCAAAAGGACTGGGCGCAGGGTCTGCGCAGGGCTAAGAAACCATCCC
>NC_134268.1:41096843-41099343 GCF_031893055.1 Leptodactylus fuscus
GCGCAGGGTCTGCGCAGGGCTAAGAAACCATCCCGGGGGTGAAAGAAAGAGCAAGCTGGGCCGGAGCCCGTTGTCCAGGAGTCGGCTAAGGAAGAAGGTGAGATGGTTGCCCGTGCCTGGAAGCGAAGCTGCTTTTCAGTCGGCTTCTCTTTTCCTTGGGCGCATTGCCCTCAAAGATGTTCAGCCTGTGTTGCTCTGTAAATTGGTCTGCAGGTTACTAGCTATGGCCTCCAGCCCGGCGGGAGGCCCAGATGTTATGGAAATGAAGCCTGCTATTATTAAAAGTAAAAAGCCACAACGCTGGTGGCCACCACGCCTGCTGCGGCTGCAGCTGCTAAGAGTGATAGCGGCACGAATGAGAATACTAGGATTTTGCACGGACTAAAGAGTGCAAGAGAGAAAGCGAATGTAAAAGAAGCAAGTGTGCAGTGTAAAACGTGAATGTAAAAATGGCATAGAGGAGAGTGACCCCTGCTGGTGGAAGTGAGGAAAAGCAAAAGCCTACAGCACCTAGTATTCCCAGGCGGTCTCCCATCCAAGTACTAACCAGGCCCGACCCTGCTTAGCTTCCGAGATCAGACGAGATCGGGCGTGTTCAGGGTGGTGTGGCCGTAGGCAGAGACAAACCTCTCACTTACTCCTCTTCTACTTTGCAGCCTGGCTGACGGCAGCTCTTTGCACTACTCCACGCTAGGCCTTTTTCTTCACTTTTTGCCTTCTCTTAAGGGAACTTCATATTCCAGCAGGAGCAGTGCAAGGGCTGGGGGCGGCCCTTATACCCACAGGTGTGGTTCAGCAACCAGTCACAGGCCGCAGCCGCCCTCTTTCAAAAGGGCTGGGCGCAGGGTCTGCGCAGGGCTAAGAAACCATCCCGGGGGTGAAAGAAAGAGCAAGCTGGGCCGAAGCCCGTTGTCCAGGAGTCGGCTAAGGAAGAAGGTGAGATGGTTGCCCGTGCCTGGAAGCGAAGCTGCTTTTCAGTCGGCTTCTCTTTTCCTAGGGCGCGTTGCCTGCAACGATGTTCAGCCTGTGTTGCCCTGTAAATTGGTCTGCAGGTTACTAGCTATGGCCTCCAGCCCGGCGGGAGGCCCAGATGCTATGGAAATGAAGCCTGCTATTATTAAAAGTAAAAAGCCACAACGCTGGTGGCCACCATGCCCGCTGCGGCTGCAGCTGCTAAGAGTGATAGCGGTACGAATGAGAATACTAGGATTTTGCAAGGACTAAAGAGTGCAAGAGAGAAAGCGAATGTAAAAGAAGCAAGTGTGCAGTGTAAAAAGTGAATGTAAAAATGGCATAGAGGAGAGTGACCCCCTGCTGGTGGAAGTGAGGAAAAGCAAAAGCCTACAGCACCTGGTATTCCCAGGCGGTCTCCCATCCAAGTACTAACCAGGCCCGACCCTGCTTAGCTTTCGAGATCAGACGAGATCGGGCGTGTTCAGGGTGGTGTGGCCGTAGGCAGAGACAGGCCTCTCACTTACTCCTCTTCTACTTTGCAGCCTGGCTGCCGGCAGCTCTTTGCACTACTCCACGCTAGGCCTTTTTCTTCACTTTTTGCCTTCTCTTAAGGGAACTTCATATTCCAGCAGGAGCAGTGCAAGGGCTGGGGGCGGCCCTTATACCCACAGGTGTGGTTCAGCAACCAGTCACAGGCCGCAGCCGCCCTCTTTCAAAAGGGCTGGGCGCAGGGTCTGCGCAGGGCTAAGAAACCATCCCTGGGGTGAAAGAAAGAGCAAGCTGGGCCGTAGCCCGATGTCCAGGAGTCGGCTAAGGAAGAAGGTGAGATGGTTGCCCGTGCCTGGAAGCGAAGCTGCTTTTCAGTCGGCTTCTCTTTTCCTAGGGCGCGTTGCCTGCAAAGATGTTCAGCCTGTGTTGCCCTGTAAATTGGTCTGCAGGTTACTAGCTATGGCCTCCAGCCCGGCGGGAGGCCCAGATGCTATGGAAATGAAGCCTGCTATTATTAAAAGTAAAAAGCCACAACGCTGGTGGCCACCACGCCCGCTGCGGCTGCAGCTGCTAAGAGTGATAGAGGTACGAATGAGAATACTAGGATTTTGCAAGGACTAAAGAGTGCAATTGAGAAAGCGAATGTAAAAGAAGCAAGTGTGCAGTGTAAAAAGTGAATGTAAAAATGGCATAGAGGAGAGTGACCCCCTGCTGGTGGAAGTGAGGAAAAGCAAAAGCCTACAGCACCTGGTATTCCCAGGCGGTCTCCCATCCAAGTACTGACCAGGCCCGACCCTGCTTAGCTTCCGAGATCAGACGAGATCGGGCGTGTTCAGGGTGGTGTGGCCGTAGGCAGATACAGGCCTCTCACTTACTCCTCTTCTACTTTGCAGCCTGGCTGCCGGCAGCTCTTTGCACTACTCCACGCTAAGCCTTTTTCTTCACTTTTTGCCTTCTCTTAAGGGAACTTCATATTCCAGCAGGAGCAGTGCAAGGGCTGGGGGCGGCCCTTATACCCACAGGTGTGGTTCAGCAACCAGTCACAGGCCGCAGCCGC
>NC_134268.1:41104343-41109343 GCF_031893055.1 Leptodactylus fuscus
GGTGTGGTTCAGCAACCAGTCACAGGCCGCAGCCGCCCTCTTTCAAAAGGGCTGGGCGCAGGGTCTGCGCAGGGCTAAGAAACCATCCCGGGGGTGAAAGAAAGAGCAAGCTGGGACGGAGCCCGTTGTCCAGGAGTCGGCTAAGGAAGAAGGTGAGATGGTTGCCCGTGCCTGGAAGCGAAGCTGCTTTTCAGTCGGCTTCTCTTTTCCTTGGGCGCGTTGCCCTCAAAGATGTTCAGCCTGTGTTGCCCTGTAAATTGGTCTGCAGGTTACTAGCTATGGCCTCCAGCCCGGCGGGAGGCCCAGATGCTATGGAAATGAAGCCTGCTATTATTAAAAGTAAAAAGCCACAACGCTGGTGGCCACCACGCCCGCTGCGGCTGCAGCTGCTAAGAGTGATAGCGGTACGAATGAGAATACTAGGATTTTGCAAGGACTAAAGAGTGCAAGAGAGAAAGCGAATGTAAAAGAAGCAAGTGTGCAGTGTAAAAAGTGAATGTAAAAATAGCATAGAGGAGAGTGACCCCCTGCTGGTGGAAGTGAGGAAAAGCAAAAGCCTACAGCACCTGGTATTCCCAGGCGGTCTCCCATCCAAGTACTAACCAGGCCTGGCCCTGCTTAGCTTCCGAGATCGGGCGTGTTCAGGGTGGTGTGGCTGTAGGCAGAGACAAGCCTCTCACTTACTCCTCTTCTACTTTGCAGCCTGGCTGCCGGCAGCTCTTTGCACTACTCCACGCTAGGCCTTTTTCTTCACTTTTTGCCTTCTCTTAAGGGAACTTCATATTCCAGCAGGAGCAGTGCAAGGGCTGGGGGCGGCCCTTATACCCACAGGTGTGGTTCAGCAACCAGTCACAGGCCGCAGCCGCCCTCTTTCAAAAGGGCTGGGCGCAGGGTCTGCGCAGGGTTAAGAAACCATCCCGGGGGTGAAAGAAAGAGCAAGCTGGGCCGGAGCCCGTTGTCCAGGAGTCGGCTAAGGAAGAAGGTAAGATGGTTGCCCGTGCCTGGAAGCGAAGCTGCTTTTCAGTCGGCTTCTCTTTTCCTAGGGCGCGTTGCCTGCAAAGATGTTCAGCCTGTCTTGCCCTGTAAATTGGTCTGCAGGTTACTAGCTATGGCCTCCAGCCCGGCGGGAGGCCCAGATGCTATGGAAATGAAGCCTGCTATTATTAAAAGTAAAAAGCCACAACGCTGGTGGCCACCACGCCCGCTGCGGCTGCAGCTGCTAAGAGTGATAGCGGTACGAATGAGAATACTAGGATTTTGCAAGGACTAAATAGTGCAAGACAGAAAGCGAATGTAAAAGAAGCAAGTGTGCAGTGTAAAAAGTGAATGTAAAAATGGCATAGAGGAGAGTGACCCCCTGCTGGTGGAAGTGAGGAAAAGCAAAAGCCTACAGCACCTGGTATTCCCAGGTGGTCTCCCATCCAAGTACTAACCAGGCCCGGCCCTGCTTAGCTTCCGAGATCAGACGAGATCGGGCGTGTTCAGGGTGGTGTGGCCGTAGGCAGAGATGGGCCTCTCACTTACTCCTCTTCTACTTTGCAGCCTGGCTGCTGGCAGCACTTTGCACTACTCCACGCTAGGCCTTTGTCTTCACTTTTTGCCTTCTCTTAAGGGAACTTCATATTGCAGCAGGAGCAGTGCAAGGGCTGGGGGCGGCCCTTATACCCACAGGTGTGGTTCAGCAACCAGTCACAGGCCGCAGCCGCCCTCTTTCAAAAGGGCTGGGCGCAGGGTCTGCGCAGGGCTAAGAAACCATCCCGGGGGTGAAAGAAAGAGCAAACTGGGCCGGAGCCCGTTGTCCAGGAGTCGGCTAAGGAAGAAGGTGAGATGGTTGCCCGTGCCTGGAAGCGAAGCTGCTTTTCAGTCGGCTTCTCTTTTCCTAGGGCGCGTTGCCCTCAAAGATGTTCAGCCTGTGTTGCTCTGTAAATTGGTCTGCAGGTTACTAGCTATGGCCTCCAGCCCGGCGGGAGGCCCAGATGTTATGGAAATGAAGCCTGCTATTATTAAAAGTAAAAAGCCACAACGCTGGTGGCCACCACGCCCGCTGCGGCTGCAGCTGCTAAGAGTGATAGCGGTACGAATGAGAATACTAGGATTTTGCAAGGACTAAAGAGTGCAAGAGAGAAAGCGAATGTAAAAGAAGCAAGTGTGCAGTGTAAAAAGTGAATGTAAAATTGGCATAGAGGAGAGTGACTCCCTGCTGGTGGAAGTGAGGAAAAGCAAAAGCCTACAGCTCCTGGCATTCCGAGGTGGTCTCCCATCCAAGTACTAACCAGGCCCGACCCTGCTTAGTTTCCAAGATCAGACGAGATCGGGCGTGTTCAGGGTGGTGTTGCCGTAGGCAGAGACAGGCCTCTCACTTACTCCTCTTCTACTTTGCAGTCTGGCTGCCGGCAGCTCTTTGCACTACTCCACGCTAGGCCTTTTTCTTCACTTTTTGCCTTGTCTTAAGGGAACTTCATATTCCAGCAGGAGCAGTGCAAGGGCTGGGGGCGGCCCTTATACCCACAGGTGTGGTTCAGCAACCAGTCACAGGCCGCAGCCGCCCTCTTTCAAAAGGGCTGGGCGCAGGGTCTGCGCAGGGCTAAGAAACCATCCCGGGGGTGAAAGAAAGAGCAAGCTGGGCCGGAGCCCGTTGTCCAGGAGTCGGCTAAGGAAGAAGGTGAGATGGTTGCCCGTGCCTGGAAGCGAAGCTGCTTTTCAGTCGGCTTCTCTTTTCCTTGGGCGCGTTGCCCTCAAAGATGTTCAGCCTGTGTTGCCCTGTAAATTGGTCTGCAGGTTACTAGCTATGGCCTCCAGCCCGGCGGGAGGCCCAGATGCTATGGAAATGAAGCCTGCTATTATTAAAAGTAAAAAGCCACAACGCTGGTGGCCACCACGCCCGCTGCGGCTGCAGCTGCTAAGAGTGATAGCGGTACGAATGAGAATACTAGGATTTTGCAAGGACTAAAGAGTGCAAGAGAGAAAGCGAATGTAAAAGAAGCAAGTGTGCAGTGTAAAAAGTGAATGTAAAAATGGCATAGAGGAGAGTGACCCCCTGCTGGTGGAAGTGAGGAAAAGCAAAAGCCTACAGCACCTGGTATTCCCAGGCGGTCTCCCATCCAAGTACTAACCAGGCCTGGCCCTGCTTAGCTTCCGAGATCAGACGAGATCGGGCGTGTTCAGGGTGGTGTGGCCGTAGGCAGAGACAGGCCTCTCACTTACTCCTCTTCTACTTTGCAGCCTGGCTGCCGGCAGCTCTTTGCACTACTCCACGCTAGGCCTTTTTCTTCACTTTTTGCCTTCTCTTAAGGGAACTTCATATTCCAGCAGGAGCAGTGCAAGGGCTGGGGGCGGCCCTTATACCCACAGGTGTGGTTCAGCAACCAGTCACAGGCCGCAGCCGCCCTCTTTCAAAAGGGCTGGGCGCAGGGTCTGCGCAGGGCTAAGAAACCATCCCGGGGGTGAAAGAAAGAGCAAGCTGGGCCGGAGCCCGTTGTCCAGGAGTCGGCTAAGGAAGAAGGTGAGATGGTTGCCCGTGCCTGGAAGCGAAGCTGCTTTTCAGTCGGCTTCTCTTTTCCTTGGGCGCGTTGCCCTCAAAGATGTTCAGCCTGTGTTGCCCTGTAAATTGGTCTGCAGGTTACTAGCTATGGCCTCCAGCCCGGCGGGAGGCCCAGATGCTATGGAAATGAAGCCTGCTATTATTAAAAGTAAAAAGCCACAACGCTGGTGGCCACCACGCCCGCTGCGGCTGCAGCTGCTAAGAGTGATAGCGGTACGAATGAGAATACTAGGATTTTGCAAGGTTAAAGAGTGCAAGAGAGAAAGCGAATGTAAAAGAAGCAAGTGTGCAGTGTAAAAAGTGAATGTAAAAATAGCATAGAGGAGAGTGACCCCCTGCTGGTGGAAGTGAGGAAAAGCAAAAGCATACAGCACCTGGTATTCCCAGGCGGTCTCCCATCCAAGTACTAACCAGGCCCGACCCTGCTTAGCTTCCGAGATCAGACGAGATCGGGCGTGTTCAGGGTGGTGTGGCCGTAGGCAGAGACAGGCCTCTCACTTACTCCTCTTCTACTTTGCAGCCTGGCTGCCGGCAGCTCTTTGCACTACTCCACGCTAGGCCTTTTTCTTCACTTTTTGCCTTCTCTTAAGGGAACTTCATATTCCAGCAGGAGCAGTGCAAGGGCTGTGGGCGGCCCTTATACCCACAGGTGTGGTTCAGCAACCAGTCACAGGCCGCAGCCGCCCTCTTTCAAAAGGGCTGGGCGCAGGGTCTGCGCAGGGTTAAGAAACCATCCCGGGGGTGAAAGAAAGAGCAAGCTGGGCCGGAGCCCGTTGTCCAGGAGTCGGCTAAGGAAGAAGGTAAGATGGTTGCCCGTGCCTGGAAGCGAAGCTGCTTTTCAGTCGGCTTCTCTTTTCCTAGGGCGCGTTGCCTGCAAAGATGTTCAGCCTGTCTTGCCCTGTAAATTGGTCTGCAGGTTACTAGCTATGGCCTCCAGCCCGGCGGGAGGCCCAGATGCTATGGAAATGAAGCCTGCTATTATTAAAAGTAAAAAGCCACAACGCTGGTGGCCACCACGCCCGCTGCGGCTGCAGCTGCTAAGAGTGATAGCGGTACGAATGAAAATACTAGGATTTTGCAAGGACTAAATAGTGCAAGACAGAAAGCGAATGTAAAAGAAGCAAGTGTGCAGTGTAAAAAGTGAATGTAAAAATGGCATGGAGGAGAGTGACCCCCTGCTGGTGGAAGTGAGGAAAAGCAAAAGCCTACAGCACCTGGTATTCCCAGGTGGTCTCCCATCCAAGTACTAACCAGGCCCGACCCTGCTTAGCTTCCGAGATCAGACGAGATCGGGCATGTTCAGGGTGGTGTGGCTGTAGGCAGAGACGGGCTTCTCACTTACTCCTCTTCTACTTTGCAGCCTGGCTGCCGGCAGCTCTTTGCACTACTCCACGCTAGGCCTTTTTCTTCACTTTTTGCCTTCTCTTAAGGGAACTTCATATTCCAGCAGGAGCAGTGC